>NC_066560.1:9245641-9353141 GCF_024679095.1 Eriocheir sinensis
CTCCAGCAATATTTACAGAAGCACCAGAGCGCCACGCCCTTCCTGATGCCTGACTCCTCCTCCTCCTCCTCCTCCTCCTCCTCCTCCTCCTCCTCTTCCTCCTCTTCCTATACCACACACCACACGGTCAAGGGCCAGTGAGACGGATACGAACACCGAGGCCACGCGCAGCTGTAGTGTATGCCCCAAACTTTACTTAGAAACAGCAAAACAAACGCACTTCAAAATCACTGTCCTTACTCACTCACGCTTTCACTATTATTATTATTACTATCATCATCATTATCAGCAACCCTTCCATCACTATCACCACCATCATCACTATCACCAACCTTCCGACACTAAGAATATCACCATCATCTGTATCACCAGTCCACAATACTAACACTATCGCCACCATTATCACCATCATCACCACTACGACGTCATCACCAAACTCGCTAACAGTATCACCATCGCTATCATCATCACCGACACTAACAAGGCCCTCACAGCATCACCAAACACACGCCAACACCATCACTATCATCACCATTATCATCACCATTAATAACACAGCGACGTCATCACCAAACACGCTAACAATATCACCATCGCTATTATTAACACCAACACTCACAGCATCACCAAACACGCCATCACCATCACCATCACCATCATCACCATCCATTACAATCTTCCTATCCATCTTCTTTTTCTTATATCTCCTTCTTTTCTTTTTCCTCTTCCTTTCTCTTTTCCTTTCACGCCATCACCATAGAAAAAAAGGATTCGCATAAGTACATAACTCAACCTAATATTTCCTTTCCTTTACAATACACTTAAAAGAAACAACCTAACCGGGATTGAAAGCATAAATAACTTAACATAAATAACAATAACAATGATAACAAATGAGAGGATACTACTAGACCTCCCCCCCCCCCCCACACACACACACAGAGACGTCCCGAAGGAATAAGGAAGTGAAGGAGGTGAAGGAATCCCAGCTCAGGTAAACACACACCTGTAGACTCCGCCGTATTCAAGGACACACCTCTCTGTTTGTCCTGACTGTCCCCGGACCGGCCTGGAAATCTGCTCGCATAATAAGGAAGAGGAGGAGGAAGAGGAGGAGGAGGAGGAGGAGGAGGAGAAGAAGAAGGAAGAAAAAGATAATGATGATGAAGAGGGAAATTTGAAAGAAATACAAGAACAAAAAATAATCCAGAAAACGAGAAACAGAAGAAGAAAACAAGAACAAGAACAAAAGAGAAAGAGAAGAAAAATATCAGATGTTGAAAATCTGAAAACAAGAATTACAAGAACAAAAAAAAACAGAAAGAAAATCAAGAATAACGAGAACAACAACAACAACAACAACAACAACAACAACAACAACAACAACACGAAGAAGAAGAACAACAACAACAACAACAACAACAACAACAACAACAACAACGAGCAACAAGAGGAAGAAGAAGAAGAAGGAGAAGAAGAAGAGGCGGGTTGGAGGGTGCTGGGTGTCGGTGTATGGCGGTGCATTTCCTTGATAACACATCGATGGGCGGCTGATAAGGGGAGGAAGCCGCCGACAGGACTTAATTGCCGTATTCTGTTGTCTAATTAAGTGTGTCAGTCGTGGTGGTGGTGGTTGGCGGTGGCGGTGATGGTGGTGGTGGGAAATTGTTCTCTCTCTCTCTCTCTCTCTCTCTCTCTCTCTCTCTCTCTCTCTCTCTCTCTCTCTCTCTCTCTCTCTCTCTCTCTCTCTCTCTCTCTCTCTCTCTCTCTCTCTCTCTCTCTCTCTCTCTCATTAACATTAACTCTTCTCCTTCTCCTTTCTCTCCTGCATCTCAATCCACTACCTCCTACTCCTCTTCCATTTTCCAGTCTTTTTTTTTCTCCTCCTCCTCCATCGCTTCCTCCTTCTTTCACTCTTTCTCATTCTCGTTCTACGCTTCCACTCTCTACCACTTCCTCCTCCTCCTCCTATTCTTCTTCAGTTTCCATTTTCTCTTCCTTTTGAACTACATTTATTTTCGTCCCCTTCCTTCTTCTCCTTCATCTTTTTTCTTCTTGTCCTACTTCCATCCTCTACCTCCTCCTCCTCCTTCTACTCTTATTCCTACTCTTCCACCTCTTATTTTGATCCCTCCTCCTCCTGCTCCTCCTCCTCTTCCTCCTTCTCCTACTCACAGTCATACAACGCTTCTCTCTCCTCTTCCTACACCTTAACCTTCCCATCTACTTCTTCTTTACTTCTTCCTCCCTTCACCTCCTCCTCCTCCTCCTCGTCCATCGCAGCCATACACGCAACACCTCTCTCTAGTTCGCCTCGACACCCCCGGAGCGCCCGCAGGTGGGGAGAACCGTCGCTAAAAGTAATATTAAGCGGCTTCCGACAGAGGTAATGGCGGCGGGCGGCGTGCGGTGGTTGGTGGCGGGTCCCTTCTCATTTGTTTGGCACCCAAGCAATTTTCCCGCCAATTATTTCCCGCCAATTTCCCAATCAAGTGGCGGGACAGATGTCTTCCTTGTCGTCGTGGCCCCCCTCCTCCTCCTCCTCCTCCTCCTCCTCCTCCTCCTGGCTCCTCTTCCCTTTCCTCTCCTTCCTCCTTTTCTTCTTCGTCTTGCTCCTCCTTCTTCTGCTGTTTCTTCGGTTTGTTTGTTTTTTCTCTCTTTATTGTTTCTTCCCTTTTCCTTTCCTCTCCTTCCTCCTGATCTTCTTCGTCTTCCTCTTCTTCCTCCTTTTCTTTCTTCTTCTGCTTCATCTCAGTTCGTTTACTCCTTTTTCTTTTATGTTTAGTTCTTATTTTCCTCTTTTTTTTGTTTCTTCCCTTTCATTATGCATCCATTTCTCTTTTCTTTTCTCCTTTCTTTTCTTTCCTGTTTTCATTCACTACTCTTCTCTCTCTTCCGGTCCTTCTTTCTTCTTTCTCTTTCTTGTGTCTTCTTCGTTAATGTGACTTCCTCTATCTCTTTTCACTCTGCTTCCTTTCCCTCTTCCTCCTCCTCCTTCTCCTCCTCCTCATCCATCTTCCTCGTCACTTTCCCCTTCCTTCTTCTTTCTCCTCCTTCTTTCTACTTCTTCCCTCGTTCATGTCTTCTCATTCTTTCTCCTTCTCTTCCTCCTTCTCTCTTTTCTCTTCATTGTGCTTCTCTTCCCATTACTTCCTCATTCCTTCCTGCTGCTTCTTCGCCTCCGCCTCCTCCTCCTCCTCCTCGTCCTCCTCCTCCTTTTCCTCGCCGCCGCCCGTCACACACACAATCGTTGAAGCTTTTTCTCTGACATGTTGAATTTCCTTCCATTTCGAACGCTATTATGAACATATTTACGATTATTTATGGTGGTTTCCCCTCGTAAGGTTAATTGAAGGGATATTGTTTGACTTTTCTCGCCTTCTTTTATCTTATTTTGCTTCAAGTAGAGGTTCATAAGAGTAATAATGTGGGTGATTTATTTTTTTCTTTTTATGTTCGCCGCTTTGGTTGTCATTTTTTTCGTGTGTGTGTGTGTGTGTGTGTGTGTGTGTGTGTGTGTGTGTGTGTGTGTGTGTGTGTGTGTGTGTGTGTGTTTACGATTCTGTCACCACGATTAAAATTATGACTTCCGTTCCATGTGGTTTTAGATTGTCCATTCCTTCTCTTCCTCTTTAGCTCCCTCTGCGTACTCTTCTTCTTCTTCTTCTTCTTCTTCTTCTTCTTTCTTTTCTTTTTTTCTTCTTGCCTTTTCCATCTTTTTTCTTTTTCTTTCCCTCTTCTTCTTCTTCTTTCTTTTCTTTTTTCCTTCTTGCCTTCTCCATCTTTTTTTTTCTTTTTCTTTTCCTCCCTTATCTATCTTTCTTCTTCTTCCTTCCCTTCTGTATCATTTCTTCTTCATCCATTATCTTTACTTTCTTTTCCTTTACCATCCTTTCCTCTCCTCTTCATTCACATTTCTTCCACTTCTATATCTCTTCTTTCTTTCTTCTTCTTCTTCCTTCCCTTTTCTTTTCCTCTCATTCACATCTCTTCGACTTACCATTCTCCTCGACTCTTCCTCCTCCTCCTCCTCCTCCTCCTCCTCCCGGCTGGAATCACACACCGGCCGGGCACCTTATCCTCCTCAAGACAAATCAACACACATCCGCACCTCTGCAATTTTATCCCATAAATCACCTGAACCCTTGACCTTGCCTCCCCCCAGACACACACACACACACACACACACACACACACACACACACAGGACAACCCCTACTACTACTACTACTACTACTACTACTACTACTACTACTACTCTCGACAGGTGAGGAAGCGGTGATATAAACGCCCAGGTATAAGTGATCAGTGCCGACAGTTAAGCGTCACGTCCATTTCTCCTTTTTTTTCCTTTTTTTTTTCGTTTGTTTTCTTCCTCTAATTAATCTTCTTCTTCCTCCTCCTTCTAGTTCTTCTTCTTTTTACTATTTTTTTTCGTTTGTGTTTTTCCTCTTGCTCCTCTTCTTCCTCTTTCTTCTAGTTCTCCTTTTTTATTACTTTTTTCCTTTGTGTTCTTCCTCTTGTTCCTCTTATTCCTCCTTCTTCTAGTTCCTCTTTTATACTATCTTTTCTTTTGTGTTCTTCCTGTTGCACCTCCCTTTCCTCCTCCTTCAGCTTCTTCGCGTGGCAGTAAAGCGTCCACCTCGCCTCTCAAAACCTCGCTGGCTTAATCATCCCTTACAGTCATCCATAAAACACCGGTAATTAAGCCCAGGTAAGGAGCCTCGCAAATAGTACCATGCATTCATCCGCCCGGCCGCATCAATATTCACCGCCCGTTAATCATTGAGCGGGCAAAGACGGATGCAATTTAGGAGCAAGATCACATGTGGTATCTTTTAATTATATCGATCTTGCGGTTAATTGTTCAGGGTTCCTAGTTTATGTATCGTGGGTTTCTAAAATGTATGCAAGACTCGGAGCACTAATGAGCCGTCGAGTGCTTCTTCCTGGTGATTGTTGGGCTTTTTTTTGTGTGTGTGGGTGCTGTGGTGGTGGTGAGTGGAAGGGGTGGGGTGGAGGGGGGAGTAGGAGGGAGGGGTTCTGTGTGTGTGTGTGTGTGTGTGTGTGTGTGTGTGTGTGTGTGTGTGTGTGTTTATTTATGTATTCTCTCATTCATTCCACAGCAGCAAAATAAATAAATAAAATAAATAAATACATGATCAAAAGGAATGTAAAGGACGGCAAAAAAGAAACAAATAAATTAAAAAGCAATAATATAAGAGAGAATTAGAAAGATACAAAAGCATAAACTTGAAGAAAAGAGATTAATAAGAAAAAGGATAATGAAAAAAAAGAGGAAAAGAGGAATCAGAGGAGAGAGAAGAGAACGAAGAAGAGAAAATCAGAGGTAAAACAGGTTAAGGGAAAGCGAAAACCCACCTTCCCCTTTTTCTTTCTACCTACCCACTTTCCTTCCTACTTACCCGCTTTTCTACTTAACTACTCACTCTGGCGAGAATATTGAGGTCTTGGAAAATTTCACACACCTTGGTTGTATAGCGTAGACCGGAATAACGATGGGTCTCGCCAGGAGGTCTTGCGGCGGATTGGCTCACGGTGTTATGGACTCGCTCAGCACGAGTATATGGCGGTGTCGAGACCTGCGTAGAAGGATAGAAATAAGAACTTCAGAACATAAGAACGTAAGGAGTCTGCAAGAGGCCGGTTGGTCTATACGGCAGCTCATGTAAGCCTAACCCCACCTAACCTCACTATCCATGAATTTATTAAAGCAGATTGATGCCTTTGGTAATAATGTGTCAAACCGGCGACTACTCCGTGAGACTGATCCGACATATTTTACCCGCATAGTCCGTCAACGCCAACTCCGGCTATACGGGCACGTGGCACGCTACCCAGAAGTCGAGCCTGCTCATCAGATTGTTTATGTGAGAGACAACCCTGAGTGGAGGAGGCCAAAGGGACGCCCACAGAGTTCGTACGTGAGTAAGTATATAGTTCCTGCCAGGAGCCTGTATGGAGACTTGCCCTGAGGCTTTGGCGTCGTAGGATGGGCGAGGCAAGGTTCCCCCATGACTGATTCATATCTGCCTGTATTCTATCCAAACTAAACCCAACAACAACAGTAACAAAATAATAAGAGCAGCAAAAACAAAACTCATTAACACCTTACATGCAAAAAAATAACAACAAAAACAAAAACAGACGAATCAACACACCCTGTTTCTTTTTCCTCATACTAACCCAACCCAGCAACGACAAAACAACAAAACAAAACAAAACAAAACCACCAACAGCAACAACCCACACACCCAACAACGAACAAACACCCACAACAAACACCCACAACAAACACACACACACACACACACACACACACACACACACACACACACACACACACACACACAAACATAAATATACACAGAAGGAAAAATATACAAAGGCGGCTGACAGAGGAAAATATATGAGGCGGGGCGAGTACAGAGGGAGGACGATAGGTGGGGCAGGCGGGACAGGTGAGGCGCGCTGTGGAGGCCCGGCTGTACAGGTGGGCGCCCGGAGACCCCCTGACGCGACACCCTCAACGGTGACACCTGCACGAGAGAGAGAGAGAGATGGGGGAGGGGGGTAGGAGAGTACCAGCTGAGTGTCACACCTGTTCAACTGTTCTTCATTGCTGGCGTCAGTGTTTGTGTTTTATTTTGTTTTATGTCCCTTATTTTTTTATTGCTTTGCACACACACACACACACACACACACACACACACACACACACACACACACACACACACACTAACACCATTTGACACCATCACTCTATATCATTTTCCCTTCATTTCTTAACCAATTCCTCCCTCCCTTCCCTCCCTCCCTTCCCATCTCCTCCCTACCTCCTCCTCCTCTTCTTTTCCTCTCACCAATCCCTTCTAAACGTTATCGCCCTGAAAACTAGCCACGGGAGTACAATAACAAAAATAATAAAAAAGCAAAACAAAAGAAAACACGTAAAAATATACCACACCGACACTTTCAAATACATTTTCTTCTCTCGGCGTGACATATAAAAGAAATTAAAAAAAAAAGAGAGAGAAAATCTAGAGAAGGAATAAAATATAAACTGATACTCGTCTCTCAGTCAATGCAAAAATAAATATTAAAAAAAGTTAGATAGTTACCTGTTTTGTGGGGAGAATAATACTTCTCAGGGAGTGGAGAGTTTTTATATGTGGATGTGGGGAGGGGGGGAGGGAGAGGGGTGGGGGAGAGGGGGGGGGCTGTCCGTCTGTCTGTCTTGGAGGAACGATCACCGTCCACCCGTTTCACCTTTTTATCCTGCAGGTTTTTTTTAGTTTCACCTTCAAAGTTCCGTATTTTATTCTTTAAATATACGTGAAGTCTTGTAGAGGATACGTGTAATTATATGGTACCAATGCGTCTCTCTCCCTCTCCCTCTCCCTCTCTCTCTCTCTCTCTCTCTCTCTCTCTCTCTCTCTCTCTCTCTCACGTATTACTCTGGTGTTTTATTCAAGTTTCGTCAGCTAACCTTTCCTGGGCACAAGTTTTCTCTCGCCTCCTGACAGCGAGTATTTTGTTGCGACTATAATTTATGTCTTCGGCTTCATGTTGGGGAGACGAGACGAGGCACAGACGAGCGGAAGGGGACGGAAGACAAGGGAGGCGAGAGAGAGGCAGCGGCAGACCGGTGATTTGATGCCAGACTCGAGGTAAGTAAGTGGCCGGGGAAAAAAAAAAGAGGTAGGTAAGTGTTGAGATATATAAAGGTGAGAAAAGACAGAATATAAACAAAGTGACAGAGAGGAAGAGAGAAAGACAGACAGACAGACAGACAGATTCCAGGTAAATAAGTGGTTAGAAAAAGACAGTTAGGTAAGCAGTGAGATTTATGTAGGTGAAAAAAGACAGAATATAAACAAAGTAACTGAAAGACAGACAGACAGACAGACAGATTCCAGGTAAATAAGTGGTCAGGAAAAAGACAGGTAGAGAGAAATATAAGGAGAGCAAAGACAGAATCTAAACAAAATAACTGAGACAGACAGACAGACAGATAGATAGGGATGAAGATGCGTAAACATGGACGTAAACAATGCAAGAAAGACTGTTTGCAAGTAGTTAAGGATTGAAAAATATATAAAAAAAAGTTGAAAGCCAAAATAATACTCAGTGACAGAGGTAAAGAGACAGACATACAGATAGATACAGACAAACATGAAGATAGACAGACAGAGACAGACAGAACGAAAAAATAAAAAAATTGCAAGACGAAAAACGACACCTCACATATAAAGGAAACAGACACAGACAGACACAGACAGACACACACACACAGACACTCATTAATCACCCCATCTATCCATCTATCAATTCATCCACACAGACGCAGACAAACAGACAGCCATTCATTAATCCTGCCATTCAGAAAGACAGACACACAGACATAATGACATCTAACTAGACAGACAGACAGACACAAAATCATTCATCTAACCATTAAGACGAAAAGAGACAGAATGACAGACAACCCGCTATCTATCCATCCATCCATCTATCCACCCAGACAGACGGGGGTGTCATAAGTGCAGTGGGGTGACGGGCGACGAGATGAGGGTGCCAGCATGTCGCCAGTGACTAATGGGATGACGTTTTATAATCACCTGTCACCTGTGTGTTCTCTAGTCTGCTCTCCACTTCCTTGTTCATCAGCTGCTGCTTTTTTTAACTCTCCTTTTGTTTGGTTTGAGTTTTGTTTGATATGTTTCTCTTCTCTAGACTTCTTCCTCTGTTCGTTTTGTTAATCTATTTTTCTTTCCTTCTGTAACATTGCAATCCATTTATATTTTGTCCACTTTCTTCTTTGTCCACTTATCAATTTCAACTTCTCATTCTTCTAATTAATTCGACTTCCATCTATTTCTCTTTAGACTTCCTCCTTTGTTTAAGTAAAGTTTTTCATAGTTTTTCCTTTTATTTATTTTTACCTCATCTCTGTTTTTTCCTTTAATATTCTTTACTTCGTCTTCTATTCATTTCCCTTTTTTTTTTTTTTTTTAACTACGATCACCTTTGACAAACTCGAATTCCTCTTTGCTTCTTTCTCTTTACTTATTGCTTCCTTTGTTCCAGGTATTTCTTGTTAATCATTTTTCTCCTTTTTATAACTTTACATACGGCTATTTTTTTCATCATTTCCTCTTTTTTTCTTCCTGCTCAAAGTTATTCTATATTTATCTTCATTCACTTTCCATTTCACACCAAACTGTTTTTCTTTATTTTCTTCATTAATTCCTTCTCCCTTTCTTTCTCCTTCTATTCCTTTTCTTCTCCGAACTCTTTCCTATATTCTTTCATTCACACACTTCCTCTTCCTCCTCTTTTTCATTCTCCAATCCTCCTCCTCTTCTTTCCCAAACTCCTCCCTTTACTTCCGCCTCCTTTTCCTTCTCCTTCTCTTCCTTTTCTTCTCCTAACTCTTTCCTTTATTCTTCCATGCATACATTTCCCTTCTCTCACTTCCTCTTCCTCCTCCTCCTCCTCCTTTTCAAACTTTTCCCTTTACTCTTCAATACCAGTAGATTCATCCCTCATACCACCTCCTCCTCCTTCTACACCTACTCCTCCAACCCTTACCCTCCTCCTCCTCCTCCTCCCCCTCTCCAGTTACTTCTCAAACTACTCCCACCACCACGACCACCACCCTCCTCCTCCTCCTCGTCTCTGGTTTTAAAGGTCGCTGTCGGTCTCTTGTCAAAGTTACTCCAGCATTTGCGTTTCTCTCTCCTCGACTTCAAACTCTCTAAATACCGCCGCGTATAATTAAGAGCGCGGCGATGGACGGCGACTCACTAATACATGACGCCGACCGGAGCAAGAGGCTGCCACGAATCGCTTCGCCGCCGTACTTCGGAGCCCCAAGAAGACGCCGCGCCGTCCACTCTCGTACCTGGTGTTCCCGGCCGTATTACTGTCATTACCCTCTGTCCCGTCACGCGCCAGGTAATGAAGAGTGGGAGAAGTCAGTCCAGGTAGAGGGAGAGAGATGCGCTGTCGTGGTTTGGTTGCTGGTAATGTTTTTTTGTTTTTTTGTTTTGGGAGAGTGTGAGAGAAAAAGGTTGGAAATTGTTGGTGACTGTTTGTTTCATTTCTCTTTTCTTTGTTGCTTGTCAGTTGAGGTGTAGTGAAAGGTATGTATTTGCTGTTGTTGCTGTTGCTGTTATTGCTTTTGTGTTCAATCTGACGCCCACTGACACGAGCTAAGAGGCAAGAGAGAAAAGCTAAAGTTAAAGAAATAAAAGACTTGTGATTGTAAGTTATTTTCGTTGACTCTTTACAATCGCGAAACTTCAAGTCGTTATTATATTGATACTTTGTGTTGGTCGCTAAATGACTCATAAACAAACATGCATACGTACACACACACAAAAAAAAAATTACAAAATCTCATGCCATCCTCCTCCTCCTCCATCTCCTTTTTCTCTTGTTCTTGTTCTTCTTTCTTCTTCCTTTTTCTCCTTAACCACCTCCTCCTCCTCCTCCTCCTCCTCCTCCTCCTCCTCCTTCGCCTTTGCTGTCCTTCATCTTCCACCTTTGATTAGATAGTTAGTGTAGCTTGTCACAAACAGCCTCGTAAGGACCATCAGGTATACTGTTGTTTGTTCTTCCTTTGTGTTTCTTTGTGTTCCTCCTCCTTAAAAAAAAAAAGTTAAGTTCATCCGTCACCTTCCTGTTCCGCCTCTTCCGGGTCCTCGTGCCCACCTGGACGACACCTGTGGACACCTGCTCATTAGCCTTCTTCAGGTGACTCGTGGCCAGGAGAAGGTCACGAGACGGACGCTTTTTTTCTTTTCTTTTTTTTGTTACTTTTCTTACATTTTGTTATAATTTGTTTTGTTGAGCTTCCTCTTTTTTTACTTGTTATCTTTCCTCTTTTTCTTCTTATCTGTCTATCTCTTGCTCTTTATTTCTGTTTATCAATCTATCCATTTCTGTCTATCTGTCTGTCTATCTTTTTTACAGTAATGGAAGCAGGTCAAAGGCAAAAATAAATGAAAACAAAAAAAAACGCTACGCAATCCATCCAAGTAATCCATTATCTATCTTTCTATCTATCTATCTATCTATCTATCTATCTATCTATCTATCTATCTATCTATCGCTTGCTCTTTATTTCTGCTTATTTATCTATCCATATCTGTCTATCCGTCTTTTTTTCAGTAAAGGAAGCAGCTCAAGGGTAAAAAATAAAATGAAAACAAAAAAAAAGACCACTTAACAATTCATCTAAGTAATCCATTATCTATCTAACTATCTATCTATCTATCTATCTATCTCTTGCTCTTTATTTCTGCTTATCAATCTGTCCATATCTGTCTATCTGTCTTTTTTTCAGTAAAGGAAGCAGGTCAAAGGCAAAAATAAATATCTATCTATCTATCTATCTATCTATCTCTCGCTCGCTCGCTCTCTCTCTCTCGCTGGGTGTTGCCTAGGCCGGAGAACAATAACACTCCTTCACCTTCTCGCCATAAAATGAGGAAGGAAACGCACCCGGCTCTAAACACTGAAATTCCTGAACCCAACACGCAATTTCTACAATACTCAATAACAAATGGAAGAGAGAGAGAGAGGAAGAGGAAGAGTGAGAAAGAGAAGAATACGCTGCCTTCTTTTTGTCTAAGGAGTGGGTGGGGTGGGGGGGGGGGGGAGGCGGTTTTATCTTTTTTATTTTTAACGTATTTCTGAGCGGACACACCATTCCTAAAATAATAACTAATGGAAAGGAGAAAGGTATGTTTAGCTTTGAATGTTCAGAGGCTTATTTTTTTTACAGCTAAAGAAACAGCTCAAGGGCAACAAAAAAAGGTATAAAAAAAAGCCCGCTAATCGCTGTTCCCACAAAGACAAAAGTAATGATCGGCCAAAAGAGAGGTCAATTTTCTCCTTTTTCCCATTTATTGTTACCTGGTAAGCTTCTCTCTGTAACAGCACATATACATAATACCAAGGACATTAATTAAAGGTAAAAAGATGAATTACAGGTAAGAATCAGGTGTTTCTGGTCTTCGTTCATCTCTCCATCTGGTGCTCTGTTCTCTCTAACTTCTGTAATTCCTAGGTCATCATCCTGTTAATTTGGATATCTGAGTTATCGTCATCAGCTCTACGCGTGACATGGCCTCCCCAAATCCATTCCTCACGTTCTAAGAAGAGGAGAGTTTCAAGGCATCTCTCCACACTAACTAATGTTTTGATACTTGCTAGATTATCTGTGTCACGGTTTTATTTTTTCTTGTTCTTTTCCACTACCTCCTCCTCCTCCTCCACTTGTTCTTCCTCTTCCTGTTCTTTCTCCTCCTTCTCCTCTTCCTCCTCCACTTCCTCTTCCTGTTCTTTCTCCTCCTGCTCCTCTTCCTCCTCCACTTCCTCTTCCTGTTCTTTCTCCTCCTTCTCCTCTTCCTCCTCTTCCTCCTCCTCCTCCTCCACCTTCTCCTTCTCCTTCTTCTTTCTTTTTTTTCTTCTTCTTCTTCTCCACCTCTTCCACCTCCTCCTCCACCTCCACCTCCTCCACCTCCTCCTCCTTCTCCTCAGCCTCCTCCTTTCCCTCCTCCTCCTCTATTTTTCATGACCGTTTTCAAAATTGAACTCTAATGTAACTCCCGTCGAATTATTTTTTTTATGATATAGAATAACTGGGACATTTTTTAGTGGGAATAGAAAAATGTTTTAATGATGTTAATATAGAAAACAATAATTATAAAACTCAAAAAATTACGTCACCATATTTTTTTTTTTTTGCCCAAACCAACATTAAAAGCAGAATAATAAGAAAAAAAGGCAAAAAGAGAAGAAACTACAACCCCCTCTCTTCTTCCCCCTGCCTCTCCCCCTTCTCTTCCCTCCCTCTTCTTCTTCATCTTCCTCCTCCTCCTCCTCCTCCTCCTCTTCAGTAGCATAACATCTGCTACTGCTGTAAATATCCCCAGCAGGACATTTCTCTGGCCAGGCTGCGGCAGAAGGAAAGGAAGGAGGGAGGGAGGGAGGGAGAGAAGGATTAAGAAAGCAGGAAAGCAGGGAGGAAGGAAGGAAGGAAGAGAAGGGGGGAGGGAGGGAGAGAAGGATCAAGAAAGCAGGGAAGAGAAGTGGAAGGAGAGGGAAAGAAGAAAACGAAGGACTGGGATGAAATACGTAAATGGATAGACAGATAAGTGAAAAAGAATGGATGGAGAAGCGGGAGGAGTCTGTCGGTGAGTGTAGGGGGGGAAGATAGGGGGGGAGTGGGCGGGTGGGTGGGTGGGTGAGTGCGGGGGTCCAGCTGGCCGGCCCGTCCCTCACCGCCCACCCTCCATCACCTCGCAAGGCGCCATCCACTATCCCCTTCCATTGTAATATCCCGGCTCGGCGCAAATGGAGAGAATGCAATATTGAATCCTTGGCCGAGTGATGATATTGGTCAACACATTGCAGCGGCGCACACACGTCGCACCCAAGGCTCATTAGGCCCGAGTTATGGCACCATTATAAGCACACTGCGCAAAGAAATTATGAGGCGACCCCCTTGTACTCAAATATAACCCTTGGCACCCACTGGCTTCCGCTGGCACCCGGGTTCACGCCCCTCGTCCTCGTCCTCATCCTCGTCCTCACTTCTTCCTTTTCCTTTCACTTCTTCTCGCTGTCTCTTCGTTCTTCCGCTTGGCCCAGCATCATTATTTCTCCCTCTTCTGTCTCTCTCTCTACATTTTTTTTATTCCTCTTTAAGTTGTCGAATTGCTCTCCCTCCTCCTTTGTCGTCGGTCATCTTTGCTTCGTATCCCTTCTGTTCTTTCTCCTCTTTTTCTTAGTCATCGTTAACGTTATCGTCGACAATAGCTATTGACGGACTATTGCAGTCATCTGTGGTAGCTGACGGGGTGGGTGGTATGCTGGTTGGGCTCTTTAATTACTAAACACCGCAAAAAAAATCCAGGAAAAAAAATGAATCTCGGCCCGTGAGTTGACATTTATACCGAGTCCTAAAGTAGCGGCGGACGGCGAGGCGGCGAGGAGGCGGCGATCAAGTACCGGTGACTTACACGCCGCCAGGACACTCCACTTCGTAGCCCGGACGTGGCCGAGGCTTCATTTCCTCGAGATGACCCTGAGGCGACCAGCTGGAGGAGGAGGAGGAGGAGAGAGGAAGACTAGGATAACGAGGACGTGTAGAAAGAGGAGGAGGAGGATAAGGAGGGAAAACGACGAGGAGGAAGAGAACGATGAGAAAATAATGTAGGAAGAAGAGTAAGATTCTGATGACGATAATGATGACTATAGTCCTCATACAAAAGTCATTTCACAGCCCACGACCATTCTTTTTTGGGGGGCTAGTAAGTGAAGAGTCAAGACCAGTCTACCACCTCGTCACCTACTCCAGGAAACGATTGTAATAGTCCGCAACCCGCAGAAACATGCAAACATGGAAATCCAGGCAACAGAAAGTCTATTGGCACATTATAAGGTTGCCCGCTTTGGTGATTTGATCTGCTCGATAGCCACTTCGTGCCCGCAGAGTAGATGGAAGCATTTCGTATTCAATTTACTCCTGACACAGCGGAATAGCGGTCGATTCGATATTTAAAGGAGTTGATGGTATTCGCATTGCCTACTACTGAGTGAAGATTGCTCCAATGTTGGATGACTCGATTTGGGAAGAAATTCCTACCAATGTCTCTGTACTGCATCGCCCCGCTTGAGCTGGTAGACCGTAATTTCTAGTTCTTAAAATTAGTTTGTAGCTCAGAAACTTGAAGCGGGCGACGTTACTGAACTTCTCAGGTACTTGAAGACCTGAATTACATACCTTCTAAAGCGTCTCATTTCCAGCGTGAAGAGGAGAGGAGAAAAGTGGATAGAGGAGGAAAAGAGAAAGATATAATGACAAGGATTCGCTAATCCACTCGCCTTCCCGAGCAAAGATACCAATAGCCTGTGATGCTGTTAATAAGAAGAGAACAGGAGGAGGAAAGTGTGTGGAAGAGGAGGAGGAGGAGGAGGAGGAGGAGAACCTAAATGACAGCGATGCGCCACCCTCCCTCCCTCGCTCCGTCCTTGCTGCAGCAGATGTAACAGTAGAAGCAGCACCAGCAGGAGGGGAGTAGGAGGAGGAGGAGGAGGAGGAGAAAAAAAGCAGCTGCAACGCGAAACAGCCGCGCCACCAGAAGCACCACTCACCGCACGAGACGGAAGGCGTGGAAAATTAAGCTTAATCCTTAGGCGTAAAAGCTTCATAAATACACACACGGCAAAATAACAATAATAATAATAATAATAATAATAATAATAATAATAATAATAATAATAATAATAATAATAATAATAGTTAAGAAAAGTAAATCCACATATGACAACGCCCTTTTTTTTCTATTTGCCAGACTTGACGAGAGAAAATATTAAAGAACTTGCATTTATAATAGCTTAAAATTATGAGAGAGAGAGTAAGAGGGAGATCAATACGCGTAACTAATTTATATTCCGTGTTGTTGTTTACCTTCGTGACGTCACACAGGTGAGAGAACACACCTGCCCGCCTTGTTCTCCTCCCCCGTCCTCCTACCCTCCCTCCCCCCCCTTTATGGACTCTCGTATTGTCCTCCTCTTTACAACCCTTCCCTTTGTTAGTCTTTATTATCTTCATCATATTTTTTTTTATTATCTTCGCTATTTCATTTATTTTGTTTTCTCTTTCTTTTTCTTTTACTCCTCTTTATAAGCTTCCTCTTCTTTGTAAGTCTTTATTATCATCATTTATCTTTATTATCTTTGCTATTTTATTTATTATTGTTTTCATTTCTTTCTTGTATTTTGCTGTTTTTTCATTGTTCTCCTTTTTATGACCCTTCTCTTTATTGGACTCTTATCATATTTCTTTTTCATCTCTACCGTTTTCTTCATTTTTACAACCCTCATCTTTGCTATTCTCTTCATTATCATCATTTTTTTATTATCTACAATTTTCTTCATTTTTTTTTCTCTTTCTTGTTTCTGGTTATTTTTATCTTCCTTCTCTTGTACTCGTCTTTGGTATATTCTTTATTTCATTTCCTCTCCTCTTTCTTTTTTTCTATTATATACATTTTACTCGACTTTCCCGTTGCTATCCTCGTATTTATCAACGTTTTCACTAATATCCTCCTTATTATCTGCTACTTTTTATCCTTATTCCACTTTCTTTTATTCCTTCTTCTCTCTTTCTTATCTTCTATCATCCTTTTGTTTCTTGTTCTCCTCTCCCTCTGTCTTCCATGCCCTGTTTCTCACCCTCTCCTTCTATCTCTCATTTCCTGTCGTTTATTGATTTGTTAACTGACTGTTTGGTGATGTTTATATATCGTCAATGTTACCCTAATTTGATATGATTATTTTATTTGGAGTTTGCTTCGATTTCTGTCATAACTTTCATAATTATTCTATAAACATTCCATTACAGTCATGGGAACGAGTATACTATCACTATTACTACTACTACCACTACTACTACTACTACTACTACTGCTACTACTACTACGGGCCTCCATCTATTAGAATTGCGTTGTGAGCGGTATATTCTCTCATATCCTTTCACAAAGCAATTCATTGGCCCCACCCCGCCAATGACTGCTACTACTACTACTACTACTACTACTACTACTATCACAACTACTACTACTACCATCACCACCAACAACAACAACCACCATCACCACCACCACTCACACACCCAGACGAAAATACCTCTCCCATAATTTTCACACCACCTCCACCACCGCCGCCCCCACCGCCATGACGCAGCACCGCCGGCCTGGTGTCAACATTTCCTGATCTCTCTTGATAATCTGCATATCAATACGAGTTCGAGTCCGCGTGTTGACTTGGCGTTTTGAGAGTGGAGGGTGTGAGGAGGAGGAGGAGGAGGAGGAGGAGGAAGTGTATGACGATGAGGAGGGTAAAGAAAGAGTTAAATAAAGAGTCGAAATAAAGAAGGAAAGAATAGGAAAAGAAGATTAGATGAAAAGGAGAAAGGAAATAAAAGAAAAAAGAAGAAAAAACGTGATAAAGAGTCGAGAAAGGAAGTAGAAGAAAGGCAAAGTAAAGAAGACAAAATGAAATGGAGGAAGAGAAGAGGAGGAAGAGGAGGAGGAGGAGGAAAGAAAAGAGGAGGAGGAAAACACACACACACACACACACACACACACACACACACACACACACACACACACACACACACACACACACTACCCCCCCCCCCTCACACACACACACACTCTACTCCCCTGCCCTTCCCCCTCCCCCCTCACACAGGTAACCTTAAATAAATGCATCCCAACCCGACACCTTTTCTTCAAGTCTCGCTCCTTTAGATTGGCTTTCGTATATTCGCCTGTAGAGGAAGAAAAAAAAATACAATAATACATGCAAATAACCAGTGGCCGCAGATTGCTACACTTCATATTTGCATGGGGCGCCGCCGGTTCGCATCCCGCCTTCCATTGATCTGCATAAAAATGTGCTTTTCCTTCGTTTGCTCTTTGTGTCCATTGTGAAAATCTCTCTCTCTCTCTCTCTCTCTCTCTCTCTCTCTCTCTCTCTCTCTCTCTCTCTCTCTCTCTCTCTCTCTCTCTCTCTCTCTCTCTCTCTCTCTCTCTCTCTCTCTCTCTCTCTCTCTCTCTCTCTCTCTCTCTCTCTCTCTCTCTCTCTCCATCATCGTTTCTTTTCTCACTCTCACTTCTCTCTTTCTCTCCATCTTTCTATCTCTTCTACCTACTAACATAACTACCTGAATATCTACCCATTTACCTACCTACCTACCTACCTACATACATACATACATACCCAATACCTCAACCTAACAAGCTCTTCCCCTTAAAGAAAAAACATAAACTAAGCAAGAAAAAGTAAAATCAATAAAATAAAAACAAAGACAGACAAAGACGCTAACAACGAGAAAGAAGAACAAGAAGACAGCTAAGTAAAAAAAAAAAGAGTCGTATTAATTAGCAAAAAGACAAAAAAAGACAAAAAAAAAGAGCAAAGCGACAGGTGACCGGAGCTGCCTAAGGTTAATCTTAATACAAATGTGACGCAGGTAGAAAAATCAGATTGACTCCCGGACAGGTGGAGACAGGGCAATTAAGGGACAGGTGAGTGAGGGAGCCGGGAATCAAATGCTAATGAGGAGGAGGAGGAGGAGGAGGAGAAGGAGGAGGAGGAGAGAAAAGACGACAGCGATTAAAATTACAACGATAGATGAGAAAACAGAAAGGAAAGGAAGAAAAGAAGAGTAAAAGCAAGAGGAGAAATCTAAAATAAAGAAAAGGAAGAGGAGGAGGAGAAGGAGAAAGAGGAGAAGGAAGAGGAGGAGGAGAAAAACGACAACAAAGAAGAAAATTAGACAGATAGATGAGAACACAGAAAGAATAAGAAGAAAACAAACAAAAGTAAAACCAGAAGAAGGAAGAAAGGAGAAGAAAGAAAATGAGAAGACAAACAAACAAAAGGGAAAAGAAAAAATTAACAACCAGGAGGAGAAAGAGAAAAGAGTAAGAAAATTATAAGAAAAATAAACAGAAAGGAAAGGAAGGGAAAAAGAGTACAACCAGAAGGAGATTTAAGGAAAAAGAAAGAAAATGAAAAGACAAAAAAAATAGAAAGGAAAGGAAGAAAAAAGCAACAAGGAGGTGAAATGAGGGAAAAGAGAGGAAGTGATAAGACAAAAAATAGAGAGGAAAGGAAGGAAAAAAAGCATAAACAGGAAGATAAATATAGGAAAAGAAGGAAAATGAGAAGACAAAAATAATGGCACAGGGTGAAGGAAAACAGCAAAAAAAAAAAAGAGGTAAAAAAGAGAAATAAAGAATAGTTATGAGAAGGTAGAAAAGAATAGGAGAGAGAAGAAGAAGAGGAAAATGAAAAGGAGGTAAAAAAAGAACAGGAACTGGGAAAGAAAATGAAGAAGAAGAAGAGGAGAAGAACAAGAAAAGGGAGAGGAGGAAGAACACTAGAAAAAACAAATCAAAAACAAGAGAAAGTTAAAAAAAAAAGTGAAGGAGGAAAAGAAGGAGAACGAAGAACACGGATGATAAAAGAAGAGAAGAGATGGGAAGCAGGAGACGAGTAAGAAGAAAAAGAGGAAGAGGAAAAGGAGGAGGAGGAGGAGGAGGAGGAGGAAAGGAAATGTCAGTGCAAGGGTGTTGTCCTCATAAGCATTTTTGTGAAGGGTAAATAGATCCAAAGATAATTACTGTGGCAATTAGAGGTAGCGGAAAATTGATGGAAACAAAAAGAATTAAATAGATAGATTAAAGAAAGAGAAAAATCGGGTCCCCTCTTAAAGACAGACAGGTGAATGGGGGAGGGAGGGGGCGGAGGGGTAGGGGAGGTAAAAATGGGTGTACCTGTGAAATGATAATGAAGGGAACAGGTATTTTTATTGCTTGTTTACAGGTGATATTAAAACGAAATACCTTGTTCTCTCTCTCTCTCTCTCTCTCTCTCTCTCTCTCTCTCTCTCTCTCTCTCTCTCTCTCTCTCTCTCTCTCTCTCTCTCTCTCTCTCTCTCTCTCTCTCTCTCTCTCTCTCTCTCTCTCTCTCTCTCTCTCTCTCTCTCTCTCTCTCTCTCTCTCTCTCTCTCTCTTCATATTTTTCCTCTCTATCTCTTCATTTACTCCTTCCCTTCTCACCCTTCTCCTTGCTCTCTCCTTTATTGCCTTTTATCCGCCCTTCCTCCTCTTCCTCCCCTTCGCCCATTTTCTTTAATTTCTGTTGCCTTTTTAGCGAGTGGAATCAGAGTGCAAGACAGAGTGTGGGGAACCGATTCAAAGTGGTTCTGGTGTTTATATTATAGACGCAAAAACCTGTTAATTTCGTAAGGGCTGAGACGTAATTATTCCTCTACGTCTGATTATCTTTTTTCTTCCGTACAAACTGTTAATTAATGTCTGGTAATTATTCAGAACCTAATTTACTGATGTCTGTTTTAAAGTCACATTCGCCTAGGTATGTATGTAACCTGTCTCTGTGCCTGTCTGTCTGTCTGTCGGTTTGTCGGTCTCTCTCCCTCTCCCTCTCTCTCTCTCTCTCTCTCTCTCTCTCTCTCTCTCTCTCTCTCTCTCTCTCTCTCTCTCTCTCTCTCAATATCTAAATTAGTTACCTCACATACCTCACCTCTCCTCCTTTTCCTCCCTTCTTCCTTCCCTTTCTCCATCGTCCCTCTTCCCTTAGCTAACTTACCGAGCCCCTAGCCTCCCTTCTTCCCTCCTCTTCCCTTCTCTCCCTCCCTCCTCCTCCTCCTCCTCCTCGGTGACAATAACAGGAGGAGATAAAGTACTCTTGAAAAACTCCGACAAGTACAAATCATGGGGGACTTTTCTTCCTCACGGTGTTGCTCTTATCTGTAGAGGAGGAGGAGGAGGAGGAGGAGGAGGAGAGGGAAAAAATGGTAGAAACAGACGAAGAAAAATTAAGAACAGAAACAAAAACAAAAATAAAAAGAAGAGGAAAAAGAGAAGAGGAGTAAGTGATATTAGGAGGAGGAGGAGGAGGAAGAGGAATGAAAAAATGGCAGAAACGGACGAAGAAAAATTAAAAACAGAAACAACAACAAAAAATAAAAAGAAGAAGAGGAAAACAGAGGATGAGTAAGTGACATTGAGGAGGAAGGAAGGTAAAGAGAGCAAAGACGAAGAAATATGGGAGGAAAGAAGGAAGATAAAGAAAATAGAGAAAGAGAACATAAGAAAGATGAGGTAAAGGGAATGGGGAAAGGAAGAGGAAGAGGAAGAGAAGGAGTGGAGTGGGATGAGAAGGTGGAGAAAGCGAAAGAGAAGTGGAAGAAGATAAACGGTAGGCGAAGGAGATTAGTGTTACTGAGAGAAGACTAGAGGGAGGATCATAAGAGAAGGAGATGAGGGAGATGAGGAAGAGGAGGATGCTTTGAAATAGAAGGGCATCACCATCACCACCACCACCACTACACACACACACACACACACACACACACACACACACACTCCCATTTAACACATACCCAACAGGGGACCACAAAAATTACATCACTCTCAGCGGCCCATGAATACCTGTGCTCTACCTGCATTGTTACCTGTGCTTTATTAGTCTACCTGCGGCGCGGTGGATTCTGCCCTCTATTTACATTTGTGTGGACGCCGGTTCGAATACCATGACTCGATAATTTACGTTTTTTATCCGTATGGCATAAAATTCTCGTAACATTTGCATGGCGAGAGAGAGAGAGAGAGAGAGAGAGAGAGAAGGGGTGGTGTGTGTGTGTGTGTGTGTGTGTGTGTAACGAGGGGTATCATGAGGCAGTTGCGTGTCGGGTACAATGACAAGCCATCGAAAGAAGACATGAAGATGACAAGGAGGAGGAGGAGGAGGAGGACGCGTGCTTCTCCTACAACGACAAATTACACTCTTGGGAACTGAATGACGTTATGTTATGAAGGAGATGCTATCGTCTTCTTCCTCCTCCTCCATTGCTTTCTTTCTTTCATTCTTTCTTTTTATTTATTTATTTATTTATTTATTTATTTATTTATTTATTTAGAGAGAGAGAGAGAGAGATTCTCTATTTTTAATTTATTATATTTTGGTTTTATTTTTATATATATATATATATATATATATATATATATATATATATATATATATATATATATATATATATATATATATATATATATATATATATATATATATATATATATATATATATATATATATATCTATATATATAATATCTTGATATTTCACCTTTAGTGTTACGCCGATGGTCCTGTTACGGACATACTTGACATTCAGTGTTCGCTCCCAATGCTTCTGTTTCATTAGATCAACTATTTCTTCTTTTTTCTCCTACACTTCCAATATTCAGCGTCGCCAACTTCAGCCTGATGCGTGGTTTGTCTCGTACGACATTTCCGTTCCTGGTTAGATGGCGTTCAATCCGTCCATTCCGAGGCTGGGCAGGAGACTCTTGAGCAAGTGTCTTCCTCCACCACCGGCGTGCTGGGCCTGTCGTGGCCTCGCCGCTGTCGTTGGCGTTATCCAGGGGGCACTACGAGGAAGTGACAGTCGGACTTTGCCCCCCCCCCCCCCTATTGTTTTTTGTGGCTATTGTTGATTGGTGGATGAAAATAAGACTTACTTCCCGGGGAGGGAGAAGGGAAGTCTGGGGTGGTGGTGTGGTGTGGTGGTGTGTTGGTGTGGTGTGTGCTGTTTGCAAGCCTCTGCTTCCTAGGGAGAGGGAAGAGGAGGTCTGGGGTGTTTGAATGGTGTTTGAAAGTCTTTCCTTCCTAGGGAGAGGGAAGGGAAAGTCTCGGTATTCCTGTTGATCGGTCAGCTGGCTTTGTGTTTAGTTAAATGGTGGATGGGATGTTTAGGCACGAGTTAGTTGCATGATGGGCGGGAACGTTTTCTGCCTCTTGGGTGCCTATAGTGGTGATGAGTGTGGTAGTGGGTGTGATGGTGAGTGTGGTGATGGTAGTGGTGAGGAGGAAGTTCTTTTGTAAGAGTATCTGCACGAACTTCTGCAACCGGCTCTACAAGGAAATCTACTGCGGTGGCTTCTCGAGACGGTTCCGTGTAGCAGTCTTGGGGAACTACAGCGGGAGACGATTCCACGCCAGACTGCATTGGAGGTGGTGGCACAGACAGCGAGAAGTCCACGAGAGGGAAAGTAGAAGACGCTGTGAATAATTCCGTAGAAGATTCAGAGGATGACGTCAACGTGAATGATTCAGTGGAAGGAAATACTGGCGGAGACAGTGACGCCAAATCCACTGCAGGCGATGACGACGTCGAGACTATTTCGTCGGATGGCGCCGCTGGGGGAGACAACGACGCCAAATCAACTGTAGAGTTCATCCTCTACAGTTGATTTGGCGTCGTTGTCTCCCCCATGATGAACATGAAGAAAACTGGAAAATCATCAATACTACGTTTTCGTTTTTGGTTCCCGAAAAAGCAAGAAATCCTGTTTAGAAGCAATCGAGCAAACCGGCTACTGGGATTTATTTCAAGGAGCGTAAGCAACAGAAGCGAGGAAGTCATTTTCAAACTACATTTAGCTTTAGTTACTATGCGGTTCAGTTCTGGTCACATTACTAAAGAATGGATAAAAAAATTGTTAGAATCAGTACAGAGAAGAATGACCAAGATATTCAGGGGTTAAGAAACTTGCCATACGAGGACAGACTCAAACAATCAAACTTGCATTCTCTAGAAAGGCGAAGGGTGCGAGGTGACTGATAGAGGTTAACGCGTGTAAATGGATGAAGGGCTTTAATAAGGGGGATACTAATAAGGTTCTGATGGTAAGAGAACCGGGTAGGACAAGTAGTAATGGGTTTAAACAGGATAAATTCAGATTCAACAGGGACATAGGCAAAAATTGGTTTACTAACAGAGTGGTAGATGAGTGGAACAGGCTGAGGAGTCATGTGCTGAGTGCCAATACAATGGTCACATTAAAAAAATAGATTAGATAAATTCATGGACAGTGATACTAGGTTCACAGCAGCTGCCTTGTATAGACCTACCGGCCTCTTGCAGACTCCTTACGTTCTTATGTTCTCCTTCTCCTCCTCCTCCTCCTCCTCCTCCTCCTCCTCCTCCTCTTTATTCCCCCATCTTCCTACTTTTCTGTTCCCTTCCTTCCGTCACTGTCTGATTAACGGTAAATGGGCGCAACACACACACACACACACACACACACACACACACACACACACACACACGGTATCCCTGCCATTATCTCGTCAGCCGTGTCACCGCCGCCCTCACCTGCCCGCCGCCCACCTTCCTGCCTCACCTGTGCGGCGTGGGCGGTCCAGGTGTGTTCCGCTAGACACAAACACACACACACACACACACACACACACACACACACACACACACACACACAGCGTCTAGATCAGAATAGGGAAAAAAATGATACTAATGTTAACAAGTAATGGGAGTGAAATAGAAGATACTGATGAAAGTAAAGGTTATAAAACAGTAATAATAACAGTAATAGTAATATGATGATGATGATGATGATGATGATGGATGAGGATGATGACGATGGGTATTGCTCGTTCCTTATTCTTACAGCAAGCGAGGCAGAACAAGGGAAAAAAAACATTAGGAACGAAAAGCCTCTAGGTGCTGCTCCAATACAAGAGACAAGAATGAGTGGCCAATATTTTAGGTTCAATGTTGTCATCCTCCATAAGCATTACATCACATGAGAAAGAGACCAATGCATTCCCCTGTATGTTGAGCGTCTAAGGAGCCGACTCAGACTGACAGTAGAACGAAAAATATCAATGATTGTAGCCGTAAAAGTCTCGAGCGATATAACAGGTAACAAATCACACTAATGCCAGGTGTTAGCATGAGAGGATGAGGCGGTGAGCGGGAAATTGTTGTGCTTCATTTATTTAACATGATTACCATCCCAATAATACTATACCTGGTAATCCACGTAACTATATTTAGCACACATCTTTAGACTGAAGACCAAACAGTTTTACACCAAGGGGAGGAAGAACAACTAATACACACACACACACACACACACACACACACACACACACACACACACACACACCAATGATAGCAGTACACGAGTTACAAATCCCTTAATATTTACCATACTTAAAAATTTACAGACCAAACAGTTTAACATCGTAGGGGAAACAGGTAATACACGTTTCACACACACCAATGAAAGCGGTACATCGATTTAACATAGCTCTTAATATTCACCATACTTAATAACCTACATATCTAACAGACCTAACGGAGTACAGAGCAAACAGTTTAACATCGTAGGGAAAACAAGTAATACACGCTGAAATTGACCCTCATCCCTCATCCCTTTCCCTACCTCACACCCTGCCTGCCTCACCGTCCTCACAGTCTCCCTCTTCCACGGCCAGCCTCACCTAAGCTTTCCCTCACTGCTGTTACTGCCTCACTTTCTCCCCTCTCATCCTCTTGTTTTCGTTTATATTTTCTGTTATTTCTCCCTTGTCTTCGTTTTCTACCTCCCTTTCCCCTGTCCCTGCTCTTTCCACCCTTATTCAATGGCTTCCTCATTTTGGCTTTTATTATTTCTCCCGCATTATCTACCTCACTTTTCTCTTTCCCTCATATCCTTCCTCCTCCTCCTCACCTTGCTCTAGCACCCCTTCCTTCTCACTCTCACCTTCACTGAATTACATACCTCTTAATAACAGAGTACAGACCAAATAGTTTAACATCGCAGGTAAAACAAACAAGTAATACACGCCACACACACCAATGGAAACTTTTCACTGGGCAAGGAAAAAAGAAAACATGAAAAAAAAAATTACGTAAGTTTTTTCCCCGAGCAACTCTCTCACCTCCAAGTTCTTTTTTTCTTTTTTTTCCCCGCTACTCTCTCACCTCCTTCCCACAATAACTGTTCGCCCTCCACACACAACCTTTCCTCTTACCCCCAATTTCCCTGACCCTCTCCCTCCCTCTCTCTCTCTCCCTCTCTCTGAAAACCCTTCCGTGCTCACTCCCCCTCCATCACCACCACCACCACCACCACCACCACTTTCCATAGGCCACTGTATCTGTCCTCCGCGAGACTTTTTGGGCCTCAGTAACATTAACCACAGCACCCCGCCCTCCCTGTAATGCTAACACCCTCCCTGCCTAACCTAACCTAACCTCCCTGACTAAGCTTATACACCTTACTCACCCTTGCCTTTGCCTTGCTTTTCTTCCTTTCACTATCTCTTTACACACACCCTGTCTCACCTAGTCACCCTACCATCTCCTGTTATTGACCCCACACATCCCTCATCCCTTACCTTACCTCACACCTGCCTTCCCTTACTCACAGTCTCCCTTTTCCTCGCCTCAGCCTCACCTATGCTTATTCTCCCTGCTGTTTCTGCTTCACGTCCCTTCTCTCTCACTCCCTCATTCTTGTTCGTAATCTCCTCTCTTCTCTCTCTCTCCCTCTCTCTCTTCTTCCTCCCTTCCCCCTATCGTCTGTTCTCTCTCCCCCCCCATTTTTTCCCCTTTGCTCTTTCTCCTCTGTTCTCTCCCTTGCCCCCCTCTGTTCTCTCCCTCGTTCTCACCCTTCCTCTCCTCTGTTCCCTCCCTCATTCTCTCCCTCACTTCTCTATCTCCCTCATATCCTCCCTCCTCCTCCCTTTACACTAGCGCCCCCTCGTTCTCACCCTCGCCCCCCTCTGTTCTCGCAGCGGCCGGCAGTCTTTTTCATAAACAGCGGACCCACTCGCCTGTCTCATTACCCGGTAAACCAACCCCGCTTTAGGCTGCGTATCGATAACCGTAATGTTGCTATTCATTCCACCGACACCCCCCCCCCCCCACCCCCAAACACTACCCTTACCGCCTCCCTTACCGCCCCCGCTCCCGCCCCCGACCCCGACCGCTCTTTCCCCCGCCGCTACTGCTACTACTTCTACTGCTGTTGTTACCTCCGTCTACTCATTTTTTTTTCCTTTTCTGCTTGTTTGTTTGTTTTCGTCGACTCTACACGTTTATTCACCGCCGCTGTGCATTTGGTTAAGGATCCGCTACGTTGTTTGTTTGTTTTTTGTTTTGTTTTGTTAGTTCTTATTTTTTCTTCTCCTCTCTCACTCTCTTTCTCTCTCTCTCTCCAGTTTAATATATTTTTCCAGGTAGGTGCCGGAAGCCGTTTACCTGGTTCTGAGTTTTTGTTGTTGCTGTTGTTTGTTGTTTCTCGAATTTATGCTTTTTGAGGTGTTATGCGGTACCGTCCACTTCTCTTTTTTTTTTTTCTTTCAATGCGTTTTTTTTATATCATAGTTTTACGTGTTTATGATTTGCGTATTTTTAAAGGTTATTGCATTTGCGTTTCTGTAGTGGGTGGTGGAGTTAGTTATGGCAGTGGTGGTGGTGGTGGTGGTGATGATGGTGGTGGTGATGGTGATGATGGTAGCGTTGGTGGTAGTGGTTATGATTTTGGTGGTAATGGTAGTGATGATGGCGATAGTGATGTACAGGTAAGTGGTGGTGATAGTGGTGATGAAGATAATGGTGATGATGTTAGTGGTAGTGCAATGGATGATAGTAATAGTGATGAGCATGGGAGTGGTGTTGATGGTGGTGATGAAGGTAATGGTGATGATGGTGGTGGTAGTGGAATGGATGAAAGTAATAGTGATGAGCATGGTAGTGGTGGTGATGGTGGTGGTAGTGATAATTTTAGTGTTGGTATTAGTGGTGGTGACGGTGTTAGTGGTGAAATTGTTATTAGTAGTGGTGGTAGCAATGGTGTTAGTGGTAGTGACAACGTAAGTAGTAGTGAAGGTAATGATGTTGGTTGTAGCGATGTTGGTGTTAGGGGTGTTGAAAGTGGTGGTGGTGGTGGTGATGGTGATGGTGGTGGTGGTGGTGGTGGTGGTAGAGGTGGAGAGCATTTCGCGTCCATAATAACTTGGCGGGTGTGGAATTTTAGAATGTCTATGAATAAATATTTCGCGCGCGTTTAAACACTTCCCGAATGTTGGCGAATTTACGGCCGCGGAAACACTCGCCCGAAGATTATTACATTTTCAACAGCAAACTTTCACCTTTTTTACACATAATCAACACAAAACACCTCAAAACGTAACGGCCTCGAAACTGTATAATGCTACTCGATACCTTTTTTATATTATACATTTTGTTTTACCTGGGCACTTACGGAGACACAGGTTAATGAGACACGAAAATTACAGGTTATTACTGAAAGGAAATTACCTGTAGTGTTGTTATTACGCTGAGAGGCGGGAAAATGAAAGGTGTGTATAGCAAAGATCACAGCTGGAGGAAGGAAATTAAAGTAGAGTTGGGGGCTTACCGTATAGCTCCGCGTGGCCACAGTGCTCATCTCTGTAACATTACCCTTTGAGCTCGTGCTGAGAGGCGGGAAAATGAAAGGTGCGTGTAGCAAAGATCACAGCCGGAGGAAGGAAATTATAGTAAAGTTGGGAGCATACACTATAGCTCCTCGTGGCCACAGTGCTCATCTCCGTAACATTACCCCTTGATCTCGTGCTGGATAAAAACTACACAAGCGAGAAATGAAAATATATACGAAAGCCGCAATAATATCAACACAAACGCTTGAGATGTAAATTAAAATTGGGATTAGTATACATATCACGTCTATATAATGATGATAGTAACGAAGATAACAAACGCAGGAAGTAAAATTAAAAATAGGAATATGCAGATAACTTGAGTATTTTTTTGCGTGAAGTTGATATAATTCAATCCCTGCAAGAGACAAAAAAAAAGAAAAAAGTTACCTGAAAAAATATAGCAATCCTTCTTTCTATTCTGAACCTTCCTCTTATTTCTTCTTCTTCGAGTAACAAGAGGGGAAAGCAACACACACACACACACACACACACACACACACACACACACACACACACAGAGCAGGCACACATTTTTCCTTCTCTTTGTCCTTTTTTTCCCCCCCGGCCCCCCCCCCACCACCCCCCCCTCCTCGCCGCCTCTCAGGTTATGCAAATACGAGAAAAATATCCGGAGCCATCACCTTCATTAGCACAGACTCTTCTTCGGCGCCGCGGGGGGCCGTCACTCCGACAGAAATAGAAGCTCCTCCTCCTCCTCCTCCTCCTCCTCCTCCTCCTCCTCCTCCTCCTCCTCCTCCTCCTCCTTCTCCTCCTCCTTCTTCTCCTCTTCTGACGCCTCCTCCTTCACCTCCTCTTTTGACACCTCCTCCTATCCCACCTCCTCTTCCTCATTCTTCTTTTTTTCCTCCTCCTTCTCCGATACCTCATCCAATTCCCCTCCTCTTCCTCATTCTTCTTCTCCTCTTCCTTCTTCACCTCCTCCTCCTTCTTCTCAAACACGCAAACTGTTATCTCCTCCTCTCTGGTCCACCTTCTCTCCCTCACTCTTCCCCTCCTCCTCCGTTTCAAACACGCACACAGTCACCTCCTCCTCTCCTCCTCCTCCTCCACCCCACCCCCCACCGCCGCCGCCGCCGCCGCCGTCAGCCTCCGCCACAGGGCTGACATCCTTCAAGTGTCACGCCGACGACACATCTTTCAAACGCGCCTGACGGGTCGACCTGCTTGCCCGGGCGTACATTTCTCTTCATTACCCCCTTCATTACGGGCGTCTCTCCGCGGCCTCCATCCATAGCTGTCGCCCCGCCCGCTCCCAGGGGCTCCGGGGGGCACGCCGACCCCCTCCCACCTCCCATTTTTTACTCGTCTCCGCTTTGAGGTCGAAGAGACGCCCGCCATTTTTCAGTATCACCGCCACGACGTTTCATGTATTTATTTTGTGAGTTACTCTTCAGGGTTTTGAGATACACAATTTTTTTTGGTGTGTCGATTTTTCTTCTAGTTTGTATTTTATTTTCCTCTTCCCCTCTTTCGCTAACCCCTCTACATCTTCGCCTCAGTCTACTTTCTCGCACTCTCTCACACACTCAAATTTTCGTCTACTCTTCATCTCTCGCTTTCTTTACCTCTATCACAAACTCTTTTTTTAACTTTCTCAATCTTCTACTCCTTGGTTTATTTATATTTCTCTCTAACATTTTTTTTTCCTTTTACAAGCCTACTTCTTCTTCTTCTTCTTCTTCCTCCTCCTCCTCTCTTCTCTATTCCGGCTACCTCTTTTCCCTTCTCCTCTCTCTCAATACCATTCTCCTTACAGCAATTTTTACACCAAGTCCTTTTTTTTTAATTCCATAAATCACGTTTATTTTTCACTATTTTACTAATGTTTTGTTCACCCTCACCGTCACCATCATCACCACCAGCCTCTTCCCTTTTTCGTCTGTCTCTTCCCATATCACTCCTTGTTCTTGTTCGTGTTCTTCTTGTTTTTCTTCTAATCATTTTTTTTTTTGCTTCTTTTTCTTCAAAACTATATATATTTTTTTCTCTTGTATATCATTTTTATAGTAACTTTTTTTTTTCCTGTCTCTTCTTCTTCTTCTTCTTCTTCTTCTTCTTCTTCTTCTTCTTCTTCTTCATCTTCTTTCTTCATCTTCTTAATCCTCTTCCTATGCCTTCTCCTCCGACATCCTTACATCCTCCTCCTCCTCCTCCTCCTCCTCCTCAACATCCTCCTTCCTTCGCCCTTCTTCTCTAACACCGTAACCTCCTGATTCTTCTCACCCCATTCCTCTTCCTCCTCCACCTCCTCCTCCTCCTCCTCTTCATCTTTTCACTCGGCTCTGCTCTGCCTCGCGCGCCTCAGATGATCCGCGATAAGGACGAGTGTGAGTGATCGTCGTCGAATTAATCCGCGTCGACGAGGTGATGGCAAGTAATGGCCCAGTTACATGAGGGGCCGCGCTCAATGGCCGCCCGATGGTTAGGGAGATAGGGAGGTACGGGCGCTCTCGGTCTCTCGGTCTCGGTATCTCCCTCTCTCTCACATACGCAAATTCTCGTCTATACTCTTTATTTTAACGATCTTTCTCTCCGTTACTCTTTTTCACATTTTCATTTCCTTCTTTTTTTATTTTTTTCTCTCTCTTTATCCTCAGTCTCCTTTCTCGCACTCTCTCACACACATAGTCAAATTTTCGTCTACTCTTTACTCTTATCTCTCTCTCTCTCTCTCTCTCTCTCTCTCTCTCTCTCTCTCTCTCTCTCTCTCTCTCTCTCTCACTGTTTTTCACATTCTTATATTCTTCTATTCTATACTTAATCTATCTTTCTTTTGAACACTTTTTTCACATTATTTTTCCCTACTATTCTTCTAGCATTTTATTTACTTCATTTCTCTATCTTATAATTTTACTCTATCTGTTTCTTTGTCACCTCTTTTTTCCCTTTTTCTGCGTCTCTGTTTTCTTCCTCCCTTTGTATTTTTCTCTCTTCCTTAATCATTATCTTCACTTTCTCCTCCAATCTCTTTTTTTTCATTTTTGTCTATTACTGTTTCTATCTCTTACTATATACATTTCCCTGTTACCATCCTTTCATCTCCCTGTCCCTATCTTCTCCCATTTACACCCTTAATACATCCCCTTTCCCCCTCTCCCTCTCCCTGTCTCTCCATCATGATATCTCCCTCCCTCTTCTTGCCCATCTATTCCTCTCTCTCTTCCTCTCCAAAGCCTTTCATCTTCACAACCTTGGCCACGCACTTCACTTCCTCCTCGTGACAACAAGACTTCACCCTCCGTTCTTTGGTTCCCACGCTTGTTCTCCGTCGCTCAGGTGTAAGGAAGGTGTGTGTGGGAGAGAGGGTGACGTAGGACAGGTAAGGATGACATAACACTCCCATACACACATCCACACCCATTACGTTATCAAATATCAACACGTCCCCACACAACACACAGCTCAACTAATGTGATCGCTCTTTTGGCTACTCTATGCTATCTTCAGTTGTGGGAGCGGCAAGTAGCGGGCTTTTTTTTCTACACCCTTTTTGTTGCACTTGTGTCGACTCGTTGTAAAAAAATAAAAATAAACTTACTACACTATAAGTCACACCAACACACACCCAGAGTTATATTTTCTTACTCACTTTCATATTTCACTATTTTAATGTTCTTCTTCTTCTTCTTCTTCTTCTTCTTTTTTCTTCTTCATAATCATCTTCTTCTCCTTGTTCTTCTTCTTCTGCTTCTTCTTCTTCTTCTTCTTCCTATAACCCTAAGTCCTTCTCTATAACCTCCTCCGATGTACCCACAACACAACACAAACAGCTATACTAACCCAACTAACTAAGCTAACAATCGCACACCCAAAACACAATCTACCTAACTCGTGCCGCGCTAAATGCCTCTGATGTGAATGTGCGTGTGTGGGTGTGAGTGTGGGAGTGCGGGAAGGGTAGGTTGCATCATCTCTCCTCCTCCCCCTTCCCCATCCAGTAAGAGTATTGCGTCATCGTCATCTCGCCCGCCCACACCACCAGTAAAAGCATCATGAACGTTCATTATTTTCCTTGGCGGGCGCGTACGAAAACAGGTAAAAAAACGTCGTGTCATCAGTAAAACATTTGATTGACGTGTGGGGACAGGTGACAGAGGAGGAGGAGGAGGAGGAGGAGGAGAAGGAGGAGAGAGAGAGAGAGAGAGAGAGAGAGAGAGAGAGAGAGAGAGAGAGAGAGAGAGAGAGAGAGAGAGAGAGAGAGAGAGAGAGAGAGAGAGAGAGAGAGAGAGAGAGAGAGAGAGAGAGAGAGAGAGAGAGAGAGAGAGTAAAAAAAGTGAAAGAGAAGAAAAAGACAAAAATACAGAAGACTTACAAGAAATTAATAAAGAGAAGAAAACTGGAGAAGAGTGAGAAAATGAAACAGCGATAGAAGATAAAATTGAAATTGTATGAGAAGGATAAAAAATGAGAAATAATGAAAAGAAGAGGAGGAAAGCAGGAAAACAGTCAGATAGAAACAGGTAAATAAAAAATAAAACCAGCATAAAAAAGAAAATCGGAGAAGGAGAAACTTAGGAGAGGGAAGTAGAAGTCAGTTAAGGAGGAGAAGAACAAGGAGAAAAGAAGAGCAAGAGAGGAGGAAAGAGAGAAAAGGAGGAAAGGAGGAAAGAAGGAAAGAAAAATGGAAGAGAGAGACGGAGAGAGGAAGTAAAAATCAACTGAGAAGGAGGAAGACGAGGAGAAAGGAAGAGCAAGTGAGAAACGGAGAATGAAGAGGAAGGAAAGGAGGAAGGCAAGAGGAATGGGGTTGAGAGGCAGACAGGTGGACAGGTAACATGAAGAGAGGTGACAGGGAACAGGTGACAGCCGTAGCCCCGTCACCCAGGCTGTCACGCGTCGCCCAAACAGACGCTGACGGCTGCTCGATTGCGCCACACGGGGACAAAAAGGATCGAAACACAAGAGCGTCTGACGGGGACATTAGAGGCGGGTTGGAACCTCCTGACGATGCTCACTTGTCTTCTTCCCCGCCGCGTCCTTGTTGTGGTGTCTTTTTGAGTGAGTTTAGCGCCAAAATGAGCCTTAAACACCATCACATGACACCATAACATCGATTTTAAGCTACAGTATGATCCTCACTTGTTTTTTCTTCCTTCTACGTTCTTGTTTTGGTGTGAGTTAAGGAGTATTCAATCACCATTCAACACCAATATCAGATTCCAACACCATCATATGACATCACAGCACCGAATCTAAGCTACAATATGATGCCCACTTGTTTCCCTTCTCTCTCTTTTCTTGTCTTCTTTCTCTTCTATCTTTCTCTTCCTTCTAATCTCCTCACCTCCTTTTTCTGATGTTTATTTACTGTGAGCTTAAAATCGTCGCATTAACTAAACAAAAAATAAAAAAATAAAAAAAATATCTACAGCAGGAAGAGAAACCATCCTCTCCGCTTAGTAATAATTCTAACGGAAACACACACACACACACACACACACACACACACACACACACACACACACACACACACACAATTGGATCCGACTTTTCAGCTACTTACTTTTTCTGTCTCCTTTATCATTTTCTTTTATCGTTTTGACCTTGGCCAAGCTCCTGTACTGCACACACACACACACACACACACACACACACACACACACACACACACACACACACACACACACACATACACACACACACACACACACAGACACACACGGCCACCACCTGTGCACGCATAACACCCCAACCACCCCATCCCACCCAACCCAATCAATGACCTCGACCAATTCCCAAAGAAGAATGAAGTTGCTATGGTCTCGGAAATATGGACTCACCTTACCCCTAACAAAGGCTTCGTGGCCACTCCCCGGCGAGACCCACTTCCCACAAACACGGGCAGGAGACACACTTGCCATTTTTCTATATCCACGCTGCTTTAAGGGAAATAATGGACAGGAAACGCGGACACAATAGCCATAATTAGAATTTCGTCAGCCGCCTATCATCCACGTTCCACTTTGCATCTGTTTCCCAATCATCGGCTGAGGGAGATGATTGCAGGTATGACTGTGTGTACGTGTGTGTGTGTGTGTGTGTGTGTGTGTGTGTGTGGCGTGTGTGTATCCAGGTGAGCGGGCAGGTAAGGTAAGAGAAAGAGAAAGAGCGGTAGGTGGGTAGGCAAGTATTGTGGATAGGGAGTAAAGGAAGGGGACAGATAGGTAGGTTAGGTTAGGTTAGGTTAGGTAAGGTGAGGTTTATAGGTTAGGTTAGGTTAGGTTAGGTTAGGTTAGTTTAGGTTAGGTTAGGTTAATAGGTAGGTTAGTAGGTAGATAGGTAAGTCTTTATGTATATAGGAAGTTTAAGAGAGAAACAGAGAGGTAAGGGATAGGTAGGTTGTTAGGTAGTAAAGGAAGGTGACAGGTTAGTAGGTAGGTATGTAGGTATAGTCAAGTAAGTATGTATGTAGGTATATAGGTGGGTAGGTGGATGGTAGGTAAAGAGAGATAAGGATTTGGGAAGGTAAAAAGGAATAGAAATAGGTTATCCTCTGTCGCTATATGTAAATGATGTGAAAAAGAGATTGAGAGGAAAGAAAGAAAAAAAAGCAAGGGGGAAGAGAGAGAGAAGTAGAAAAATAGGAGGGAAGGAAGGAGAGAAAGACGAAAAGCAGTGGATGAAGGTGAAAAAACAAAATGAGAAAGATAGGAAAAGAAAAACGAGAAAAGGCAAAGAAAAAGGAATAGATAAGGCAAAAGAAAAAGGGGTGAGAGAAATAGGGATGAGGACTGGGGTGAGGATGGAAAAGAGAAGGAAAAAAAGTAGGAAAATGGGGAACGAAAAGGAAGGAAGGAAGGGAAAAGGGGGCGGAGGAAAGGGATGGTGAGTAATGAAAGTGTGACGGAGAGGAAGGAAAAAAATAATGAGGTGAACAGATGGTGAAGAAGAAGAAGAAGAAGAAGAAGAAGAAGAAGAAGAAGAAGAAGAAGAAGAAGAAGAAGAAGAAGAAGAAGAAGAAGAAGAAGAAGAAGAAGAAGAAGAAGAAGAAGAAGAAGAAGAAGAAGAACACACTGCTCTGTCATGTCAGGGGTGCAAAGGTCCTCTTCTTATTCCTCCTTCTCTTCCTTTTCCTCCTCCTCCTCCTCTTCTTCTCCCCCCTAACCTGTCACTTGAACATGAGGAAATACCCGACCTCCTCCTCCTCTTCCTCCTCTTTTCCTTCTTCGTCTCAAGCACCGATACATTTTTTTTTCGAATCATTAGATATAAACGAAGGAGAGAAAAGTGAGGGTAAGACAAAATAATAAAAACAAAAGGCCAAGAATAGATAACTCACAAAAGTATAATAAAACAATAAACGATTAAAATAAAAAAAATAAGGAAAATTATTGAGTAGAGTTTATGGACATTATAACAACATAAAAAGAAGGAATTAAGGAAGATCAAAGAAGGAAGGAGGGAAGAAAGAAGGAAGGAGAAGGAGAGTCAGGCGAGGAAGACAAACACGTGGGAGATGGGAGGAGGAAGCTAAGGAAGGAAGGAGGAAAGGGAAGGAGGAGAGATGGAAGAGAGTTTGAGAAGGTGAAAGAAAGGGAAAGTGTAAAGACAGAAAAAGACAAATAAATAAATATAGAATGATCACAAAACATAAGACAATAAGGTTGATAATGTTAGGAAGAATGAAGAAAAGGGAAAAGAAAATAATAGAAAAAACAGAGAAAAAATGTGAAATGAAAGAATAGAGAAAAAGAAAATACTTGCACGATGATTAAAATTAAAATAACGGTAATATTTATACTGGCGAAGGATGAAGAGAATAAGGAATGAAGGAGAGGAAGGAGGAAATGGTAGAAATAAAAATACATAAGAGCGCTGCGAGAAGATGAAATAAAAGGAGAATAACGATTAAATGACTGGAAATTAAAAACGCTGACAAAATTATCAAAATGTAAAAATATAAAAATCTATCAACAGAGAAGCAGGGTTGGGAAAAGAGGAAATAAAAGGAAATGGAGCGGGAAAAAGAAAATCTGATAAGGTGGAGGAAAAAATAGTACAATAATGGAATAAGTGGAGCAAATATTCAGAAAAAAATACGCAAAAATATAAAAATCTATTAACAGAGAAGTAGGGCAGGGAAAAGAGGAAATAAAAGGAAACGGAGCGGGAAAAAGGAAATCCGATCAGGTGGAGGAAAAAAAAAGTACGATAATGAAATGAGTGAAGCAAAAATTCAGAAAAAAAAACGCAAAACAGATTGTATAAGAAAGAAGAAAGATGAGGCATAGAAGGAAAAATTAAGTTAAGATATATAGAAGAAACAAAATAAGATACTAAATGAAAGAAAAATCAAAACCACTTAAAAATAATATAAAAAATACGTTTAATGACAAATAATGATGTTGAAAAATTAAGGAAAAGGAGGAAGAACAATGGAAGAAAGAAACTGGGAAGGTAGAGGAAGAAAAACAGAATAATAAATGAAAAAGAACAAACGCAAAAATAACATAATACTGAAACACAATAACATATGATAATTAACGAAGCAAATAGAAGAAAAAAGAATAAAAAAAACTAGATGGTGAAGGAGGAAGAAAAAGAAATGACAGAATGATTGAAAGAAAAATATTCAGAATCATCACCAAAAAGAAAAGAAAAATATTATTGACAGAAAAATTACACTTCCAGCAGAATAAACACAGAGGTAAGTGACGAGCCAACAATATATCAAATGTCGGCAGCAGTGAAGGAACGATAGCCGGACGATAACCGCAGAATATTACCGCGAAAAAAAAATGATATCACGATCGTTAACATCAATCACCAAGAATATAATAGAAGGTTTGATAATAAAACCATGTACTGCTGTTACGCCCCAATAGTATTAAGAAAATGATAACAATAAAAGAAAAATATATATAAGCAAATCAATAATAATAATAATAATAATAATAATAATAATAATAATAATAATAATAATGTTCCGTATACTTTCTTACCCGTTGTTATTTTCAGCTTGCTTTCGATTGTTTCCTTAAGCGCAAAATATAATAAAAGGAAAAATATATAAACCTCATGAACTAAGCCTCTCACCAAACACGCTCGGAGGAGGAGACAGCGGAGGCGGCGACGGGGGCGGCGTATAACATAACAGATACTGAATTATTTACTGAGCGATGGGGCGACAGAGTGAAGGCATGATGGACGCGGGAAGGGGCGGCGAGGCACTGAGAGTATGAAGAGAGGGAGCGGAGGGCGGCGGCGGCGGCGTTGGGGGTTGGTAATGCAGAATTTGTTGTGGCAGAAGAGCAGATAATGATGGAAGCGATGGAGGAAGAGGGGAAGAGGAGGGACTGATGAGAGAGAGAGAGAGAGAGAGAGAGAGAGAGAGAGAGAGAGAGAGAGAGAGAGAGAGAGAGAGAGAGAGAGAGAGAGAGAGAGAGAGAGAGAGAGAGAGAGAGAGAGAAAGTTGGAAAGTTTCGTTTAGTCGGCGCAACATCTGTGGTCATATGGCGGAGAGAGACAGAAGGGGAAGGAATTATAGAGAATTAAAGAGAAGAGAAGACAAGAGGAGAGGAGAGGAGAGAGAGAGAGAGAGAGAGAGAGAGAGAGAGAGAGAGAGAGAGAGAGAGAGAGAGAGTCTTACATATAGAATACAAGAAATATATAAATAACAAATAATACTAGCAGACTCATGCAATGGAAAATTCAAAACGTTCTGATATCAAAGTAACATTCTCTCTCTCTCTCTCTCTCTCTCTCTCTCTCTCCCCCCGGGTAACACTATCACCCCCGTGGGCCCAGCCTCGCCCGGTCTCGTCCGTCATTACCGCGCGGCATCAGTCCTTCTCCTGTATCAAAGTGTGGCCGGGGGTGGCGGGGCGGCGGGGCGGGGCGGCGGCCATCAGTTAGTGTCCCCCCCCTCCCTCGTGTGTGTGTGTGTGTGTGTGTGTGTGTGTGTGTTACTAAAAAAGAATAATCCGAGGTTACCTGCACATCGCCTCCTCGACTTAACGACACTCACCTGAAATAGAAAAAAAATGTATATAAATCAATTCCTGGGATGAATATAAATGAATTAACATCATCACACCTTAGAATTGCACTGATGACAATGTATGTATATTTACCTTTTGTATGAGTTAAATATATAAATCACAACACACAGTGGCTTAATCCAAACATCACTTCGGGTTTTCATTATTCCACACAAAGAACAAATGGTGCGATAATGTTTAGTGAGGATCATTAGATATTGATTTTTTTTTACAGCTAAAGAAACAGCTCAAGGGCAACAAAAAAAGGCGTAAAAAAAGCCCGCTATTCGCCGTTTCCACAAAGACAAAATTAATGAGCGGCCAAAAGAGAGGTCGATTTCGGGAGGAGAGGTGTCCGTATTAAATGATTATAGTGAGGTGTTTATTATTTCGTTTATTATTGATTTTATTAGATGTTAAATATTCACTCATTCTTTCCTCTTTCCCTTCTTTCTTCCCTTCTTTCCTCCCTCCTTCCCTCCCTTCTTTCCTCCCTCCCTCCCTTCTTTCCTCCCTCCATGACTCTCACTTCTCCACACAGCCAATCCCCCGCCCCCCATTATGCCTCCCTCACCCTCTTGACCCCTCCACCTCCAAGGACCTTCTTCCTCCCTCTCTCTTACGTACACACACACACACACACACACGCACACACACACATCATCATCATCACCATCACACCACCATCATCATCCTTTTTCTTACACCACACCATAACATCCCTCCTTCTTCTACCCAACACCACTTTAACACCACTTCAAAAGTATACCACCACCACCACCACAACCACAACCATCACCACCATTCCTACCACTAAAACTACTGCTATCATCCACCAACAATGAAGTGCCATACCAAACACTTATACCCAATGTACTCACTCCTCCTACTCTTTCTCTCTCGTCTCAACTCTTATCCCAACCTCTATTCCTTTCTACTCGTCTACTTTCTCTTTTTCTCATCTACCTATTTGCTTCTTCTCACGCCATTCCTTTCCTATTCTTTTCTACCTTCATTATCTTTTTATTTTCTACTTCAATTCTCCTCTCCTACCTTCCTGTTTCCCCTCCTCTGTTTCTATTTCTCTCTATCCTTTGTTCTCTTTCTGTACTTCACCCCTCTCCTCTCTTCTCCTACCTTCATATTATCTTTCCTTTTCTCTTTTATCCTCTCTTCTACCTTCCCTTTCATTCCCACTCCACCCCCACTTTCCTATCCTCATTTCTTATTCTTCCCTTCTTTATCATCTTTACCTTCACTTTTATTTTCACACTCCACTCCTCTCCTCATTTCTAGTCTCCTCTTCTACTTTACTCTTATGCTTTTTTTTCTTATTCATTATTTTTGTTTTCCTCTCCCCATCTTCTCTCTTACCCTCTTCTCTACCCTAACTTCTCTTTTCCCACTCAACTACACTAATATCTTCTTTACAACCCTCATCCCTGCTCCTCTTCTCCTCTATTCTCTCCCTCTTATTCTCTCCTATCCTTTCCCTTCTCTAACCTTCTATCTCTTCCCACTCAACTACACAACTATCCTCTCCTTTACAACCCTCATCCCTGCTTCCTCCTCCTCTATTCTCTCCCTCTTATCCTCTCCCTTCTCTAACCTTCTCTCTCTTCCCACTCAACTACACCACTATCCTCTCTCCTGCTCCTTTCCTCCTCTATTCTCTCCCTCTCACCCTCTCCTCTCGCCTCTCCCACTTCACTCTAAGACTCCGCTGTCAAGTCACGTTATTGGCTGGACAAGGGGCAAGCTCTTAAGTGCACGAGAAATTAACACATCATCACTGTGGAAACTCTACAGCGAATGCTACATCACTGGCCTTTGTGCTCGAATAATGCTCGCCCTTAAGAGACAGAGATCCTTAGACCCGACCCGACGGCTGGCTTTCTTCCCTGCCTTTTATCTCCCTCTCCCTCTCTCTCTCTCTTTCTATGCCTCTCCTTTTCTTTCTTTCTCCCTCCCTCGCTCGCTCGCTCTCACTGTGTCTGTCTGTCTGGATGGATGGATGTGTGTCTGTGTGTGTGTGTGTGTGTGTGTGTGTGTGTGTGTGTGTGTGTGTCTTTTCCTCTCTTTCTTTCGTTCGTTCTGTTTTTTGTTTTGTTTTTCTACTTCTGTTTTCCTCTCTTGCTTATTTTCTTATTCAGTATTTTCTTTCCCATATACTAATCGACTCTATTTCTCTTTTTCTCTACATATGTCTGTCTGTCTATCTATCTATCTATCTGCCTCTCTGTGTGTGTGTGTGTGTGTGTGTGTGTGTGTGTTCAAGGATGGCTGTCGGAGCTATATGCAAATCTCCCCCACAATGAATGTATAATAAATCGCCCTCTGTACCACGACGGAGCGAGCGGGAAACACGGGATTATCCGCCACGAGGAGACGAAAGAAAAAGACAAGGGCATGAAAAAGAAGATCCACAACAAGAAGAAGAGAACAGACAAAAGAAAATCAACTGTAAGAAAAACAAAGAGAAAAAGAAGAGAAGATCCACTAAAAAAAATATAAGAAAAAAGAATAAGAAAGAAAAAGACAAGGGCATGAAAAAGAAGATCCACTACAAGAAGGAAAGAAAAAGAAAACATAAAGAAAATCAGCTATAGAAAAACAATGATTAAAAAAAAGACAGAAGAGAAGATCCGCTAAAAAAAAGAAAAAGAAAAAAGAATGAGAGAAAAAGACAAGGGCATGAAAAAGAAGATCCACAACAAGAAGAAGAGAAAAGAAAAGGAAAACAATCAAGAATATCAACAGGAAAAATATATAAAAGAAAAAATATCATCCGCTACGAGAATAAGAAAGAAAAAGACAAGGGCATGAAAAAGAAGATCCACTAGAGAAGAAAAGAAAAGGAAAACAAAACAGAAAATCACCTACAAGTAAATATAGACATAAAAGAAGATCCATTAAAAGAAGAAAAGAGAATAGGATAAGAAAAGGAAAAAGAAAGACATGAAAAAGAAGATGCACAACAAGAAGATAAGAAAAAGAAGACATAATAAAGAAAATCAGGTACAAGAAAAAAATATAAAATCAGCCAGGACAAAAATGTAGTAAAGAATATTGGATAGGAAAAATAGTAAAAGGTCGTGGACAGGAAAAATGAAAAAAAATATCAGACAAATAAATAAAAAACTACTGGACAAAAATTAAGAAAAGTAATATTGTACAGGAAAATGAAAACTATGTATATTGGACAGGAAAACTGGAAAATATTTCAGGACTATGTAAAAAGAATTGGAGAGGAAAACTGAACAAATATTGGACAGAAAAACTGGAACAAATACTAGACAGGAGATATGGAAGAAAAATATTGGAGAAAAAATAGCAAAAGAATTAGAGATGAAAATAAAAAAAAATGGACTGGGAAAATAAAAAAAATACTGGACAAGAGAAATGTAATAAAAAAGGAGAAATAACTACAAAAAGAATTGGAGAGGAAAACAAACAAAAAAAATATTGGAGAAGAGAAAATAATAAAAAAGGACTGCGGGCAAAAGAAGAGGAGAGGAAAAAAAAAATATGTAAGGCCAAAGAAAATAGAAAAAAAAGAATGCGGGCAAAAGAATAGAAATGAAGAGCAAAGAAAAAATATTGCAGAGGATAAGAAATTGATAGAAAAAGTAGGAAAAGAATAGGAAAAAAATATAATACACAAGAAAAATGAAAAAAAATATTGGACAGGAGAAATGGAGAAAAGAAAATAAGAAAAGCATAGGAGAGGAAAACAAACGAAAATACTAGACAGGAGAAACGGAAAAAGATGGAGAAAAAATAGCAAGAAAAATAGCAAAGGAAAACAAGACAATATTTGACAGGAAAATAAAAACTTGGATAGAAAAGAAAAAAAATATACAAGAATAGAACAAAAAAAAAATATTGAACAGGAAAAAAAGGAGAGGAAAAGAGTGCAGGGAAAGGAATACGAGAGGAAAGCAAAAGAAAAATATTGGTGAGACGGAAAAAGATGAAGAAAAAAATAGCAATAGAAATGAGGAAAAAAGACATGAGAAATGGAAAACGATGGAGAAAAAAAAGAAAGAAATACTGGACAGGAGAAATAGAAAAAAAGATGGAGAAAAAATAGCAAAAGAATAGGAGAGGAAAACAAAAACTTGGATAGAAAGGAAAAAAAATATACAAGAATAGAACAAAAAAAAATATTGGACAGGAAAAAAAGGAGAGGAAAAGAGTGCAGGGAAAGGAATACGAGAGGAAAGCAAAAGAAAAATATCGGACATGAGTAAAAAAAAAAAAAAAGGAATAGAAAAAGGAGGACTGCGGACGGGCGGACGGGCTGCGGACAAGGGCAAGAACGGAACTCCTTCTCTAATTTCTGGCTTAAAATGTTTCAGCGTGAGGGCGACTTTCTTCCTTCTTTGAGTGGTTTCATTATTTCTCACGTCAGACCCGGCCGCCCCCCCCGCCTGCAGCCCCCCCACCAACCACCACCTCAACCATACCCCCCCCCCCCAACACCTCCACCCCCACCGCCCTCACAATCACTGTTTCCCTCTCTCTTCCTCCTCCTTCTTTTTTCCTCTCCTATTCACAAGTTTTCTGTTTGTCTGTATATATTCTTATCTTTCTTCTTTCCTCCGTTTGTTGTATTTTCACTCTCTCTCCCTCCTTTTTCTCTTCCTTTTCATATCCATATGTTTTCCTCTTATGTATTATCCTCCTCCTCCTTCTCCTTCTTCTCATGCTTCTTTTTCCTGCTTTCTTGATTTTTTTTCGTATTTTCCATCATTAATGTTTTCTTCTTCTTCTTCTTCTTCTTCTTCTTCTTCTTCTTCTTCTTCTTGTTTCTCATTTTTTCTTTCTTTTCTCCTCCTCCTCTTCCTCCAGGCCTTAATCCCTCTAACGAGACGCCTACGCTGACCCGCCACTTTCAAGGAGGTCACAGGAGGAGGAGGAGGAGGAGGGTAGGGGGGAGGACAGGAGGTCAGCTGGGGGACAGGGGGCCAAAGAGGGGAAGGGGAGAGGGGAAGTCAGAATATTAGTGAAAATTTTAAGTATATTTATATTTCATTTAATCTTTTCTTGTATGTTTTTTTATCTATTTCCTTATTTTGATTTTTTTGGGGTGTATATTGATAGTTAATTCTGTATATTTCTTTGTATGTTTTCTTTTATTTGTTCGTATGTTTATTTTGTATTTTTGTGTATGTATGTTTGGGTATAGGATGACCCAGCACACACACACACACACACACACACACACACACACACACACACTACAATTACTGCATCATTACACATAATTACAAGGTGGCTCGCTGCGTCCTTATGCATTACAACCCTCCCCCATGAACACCCCTCCCCCCCTTTTCTCCCCTCTACTCCCCCTTGACCCCCTTCACAAAACTCCTCCCCTTTCCCCTCAAAAGCTCTCCTCCCTCCATACTCTTTCCTCCATTTTGAAGCTCCTCCTCTTTTCCCCTTTTCTCTTTTCAATTGCAATTCTTCCTCCCTCTTCCCCTCCTCCACCCCTCCCATTTTCTTTGGATAGCTGAGAAGGCAAGGCAGAGGTAAAAACTATAAAAAAAAGAAATAGAAGGATTAAAGCGAGGCACACACACACACCTTCCCCCCCAAACCCACACATACATAAACACACATACAAACACATAGGTAAACACATAAAATAGAGTGACCACATATGTTCTTAGGCCTCTATCGCCTCTGTGGGTCCATTAGCAAAGGTCATTAATAAAACTCGAAATTCAAAGGCCATTACGATCGCCTGTAATTAGTGACTTCCGGCCTAAAGGAACAGCAGGAAGGAGAGGATCAAGAGGAGGAGGAGGAGGGGAGGAGGAGGAGGAGGAGGAAACCGTAGACTGGCAGGATATGGAGAGAGAAAATGGAGAAGGATGAATACAGGAAAGGAAAAAAAGGAACTCGAATGCAAGGAGAGGAAAGATACAATAATGATGATGGAAATAGGAAGAAAAAGAGGAAAAAGGAAAAACATAACAATAAAAAAAGAATCAGTTGCCAGTGTGACGAAGAATAGGGAACGAAAGACTACAAATAAAAAAATAATAAAAACGAAAACACCAGGAAAGAGAGAGGGAAGGAAAGAAAGAGGGAGTTAAAGAAAGAGAAAATGAAAGGGACTCGTGTAATGGAGGGAGAAAAACAGAAGTGATTTATCAAGTGGAGGAAAGAGGAAATGGACAGAGAGCAGGAAAGGAAGGGAAAGGAAAAGAAAAACAGAAGAAAAAGGAATAAAGAGAGAGAGAGAGAGAGAGAGAGAGAGAGAGAGAGAGAGAGAGAGAGAGAGAGAGAGAGAGAGAGAGAGAGAGAGAGAGAGAGAGAGAGAGAGAGAGAGAGAGAGAGAGAGAGAGAGATGGTACAAGATTACAAATTACTCTTCCGTTTTCCGTCAGATCAACAAGATATGTAACACTGACACCTGTATTAGAACACCTGAGGACGACGGGAAGAGTGTCCAGAGGTGTCCGTCCAAAGGTGTGCTAACAAAGGTGTGCTGGCAAAGGTGTGCTAACAAAGGTGTACCGGGTATGCAGTTAAAGGTAAGGTTACAAATATCACGTACAAAAGTAATTATTAATGGTGCTAGTCGTTCTACTTCTACTAAAATAATATGCCTACCAAAGCAAATACAATAACTACAACATTTACCTACATTACTACTACTACTACTACTACTACTACTACTATTACTATTCTTACTACTACTACTACTACTACTATTACTTCTACATAAATAAAATAATAATAATAATAATAATAATAATAATAATAATAATAATAATAATAATAATAATAATAATAATAATAATAATAATAATAATAATAATAATAATAATGAAAACAATAATAATAACAGGTACTGACTTTGAAATAAGAGACATTTCTACGCAGCAGAAATTATTAATTAAAGATAATAACCACCTTTGAGAGGGAGGGAGGGAGGGAGGGAGAGTGGAGGAAAGGAGGGAAGAGAAAGGGAGGGAGAGAGGCAGATATTATTACTCCGACATCCGCCATTTTCTTTCTGCCAGTGTGTGTGTGTGTGTGTGTGTGTGTGTGTGTGTGTGTGTGTGTGTGTGTGTGTTTGTGTTGATTGGCTATTCATCAATTTTATTTATTTTATTTTTTATCATTAATCCACGTTTGTTATTAGCTAATTTATCTATTTGGTTTTGGTTTTGGTTGTTGTTGTTGTTGTTGTTGGTGGTGGTGGTGGTGGTGGGGGTGGTAATAACACTCTGAACATGTGTGTGTGTGTGTGTGTGTGTGTGTGTGTGTGTGTGTGTGTGTGTGTGAGAGAGAGAGAGAGAGAGAGAGAGAGAGAGAGAGAGAGAGAGAGAGAGAGAGAGAGAGAGAGAGAGAGAGAGAGAGAGAGAGAGAGAGAGAGAGAGAGAGAGAGAGAGAGAGAGATGAAATGGCGTGTATATGTATATGTGTTTGTGTGTTTGTGGGAGGGAGGGAGATGAAGGGGAGAAGGGGAGAGGGGGAGGAGACGTGAAAAAGGAGGAGGGGGAGAAGGAGGTGAAGGAGAAAAAAGAGAAGGAGAAGAAGAGGAGGAGGAGGAGGAGGAGGAAGAGTGGAATCAGTACCATACTAACCTCCTCCTCCTCCTCCTCCTCCTCCTCCTCCTCCTCCTCCTCCTCCTCTATTTCCTCCCCTGGTTTGCGGGTTACGTTGAAAAATGAGGCAGAGACCGACACAAGAGAGCGAGGGGGACGCGGCGGAGAGAGAGAGAAAGAGAGAGAGAAGCAGTGATGAATTAGGCGGAGAAGGGACACGTGATAAATGAGGGAGGTAAAAAGTAGAACACTCGGTATCTGTTTTAGAATCGGGGAGAGAGAGAGAGAGAGAGAGAGAGAGAGAGAGAGAGAGAGAGAGAGAGAGAGAGAGAGAGAGAGAGAGAGAGAGAGAGAGAGAGAGAGAGAGAGAGAGAGATAATAATAACAATAATAAAATAATAACAATAATAAATAAAACACATAACCAAACAATGAAATAATGACGGAAAGCAAAAAAAATAGTGAATAAAAATAAACAAAATTGGGCAGACTTTTCAAAATCGTAAAAAGTGACAGGAAAGAAAGAGAAAAGAAGGTGGAGAAGGAGAAAAGGAATAGAAGAGGAGACAGAGGAAAAATATAAAAAAAACAATAAAATAAATAAAGAAGTGGAGGGAAAAGGAAATGAAATGGAGGAAAGAGAGAAGCAAGAACAGAAGATATAAAATAAAGAGGAAAGGAGAGACAGAAGTGGAGAGAGAAGGATAAGTAGAAAAAGTAGATAAAATGGAGGGAAAAAAGTGGAGAGAAGGAGGAGGAATAGAAAAAAAGATGGAGGGAGAAGATTATAAAAGAAAAAGGAAAAGAAGAAAATGAAGGAAGAATAGAGAGATGGACAGGTTGAAAAAAAAGAAAAAAAAGATAAAGGAAAAGGAATACAGAAAAAAAAATGAAATGGAGAAATAAACTGAGGGAGACTGATGGGACGAAGGGAGGGAGAGAGGGAGGGAGGGAAGGGAAAGGAGGAATGGAGGAAAGGAGGGAAAGAGGAATGGAGGAATGGAGGAGAGGCCACAGTGTCAACACCATTAGTTTCCTCCAGCTCAGAACATTTGTAACAAGCACTTCTTTCCTCCTTCCCTCCCTTCCTCCCCTCCCCCTTTCTCTCTCTCCTTCCTTTTCCCTCCCATAGGTCTCCTCCTTTTTACCATGATTCCTCTGTATTAGCTATTTTTCCTCTCAACTCCACTTTTGGTTTGTTTCCTTTCTTTTTTTCTCCTTTTCTTCTCGCTCTCTCTGACCTTCATTTTTTTCCTTTGCCTCGACGCATTCATCCTTCTGTTTCTTCCTTCCTTCCCTCTCCTCTCTTTTACCTCTCAGTGTTTCCTTTCCTCTCCTTTACTCTCTTCTTTCCTCCCTCAGTCTCTCCTCCCCCCGTCTTCTCTCTTTCTCCGTGTACCTTGCCGCACGTGAGAGAAGGTAAGAGAAGGTAAGAAGAAGGAAAGAGAGAGGTAAAAATGGGTAGGAGCCAAATTAGAAAAGAATATGAATAACCTTTGAGGCAGAAAGACAAGTAAAACACGCGAATGGCCGAACAGAATGACAGCCTCAAAAAAGAAGTAAAAAGACAAGTAATAAACAACAGGAAATAATGTAATCCCACGATGCTGCAGCAACTGTTCTCACGTGTTACGATCTCATGAATCACCAGAGGCGGATAAGCACCAGACTACGAGTGGCTGAAAATGATGATGACGATGGTAACCACATGAATAAAATAAAATAAAAATATATCAGAGAGCAAAATAAAAATATTTTCTAGAAAAACAAAAACAAAACAAAAATTTTAAAATTAATTAATAAGTTTTGGAATTATTTTACGTACGGAAAAGATACGAGTAACATTTTTCAAACAAATAGCAAATTACATAAAAATATCATGCAGATAAAAAATGTCCTATAAATGATAATGATAATATTAATAATGATAGCAAATAATAATAATAATAATAATAATAATAATAATAATAATAATAATAATAATAATAATAATAATAATAATAATAATAATAATAACAATAATAGTATAGAAAATAATGAGATTATCACGATAAAACCAGCAAAGCTGAAAAAATATCATCATTTTGTTGTTCATATTATTATTATTATTATTATTATTATTATTATTATTATTATTATTATTATTATAGTAGTACGGGGGTGGTAGTAGTAGTAGTAGTAGTAGTAGTAGTAGTAGTAGTAACAGCAGCAGCAGTAACAGTAAACTCAAAAATGAATAATAAAAACACAACAAAAAATGAAGGAAAACAAAGCAGCAACAAACCAGACGGACACAGATGAGAGCGCGGCGGAGATAAGGCGCGGAACGGAAGCCGGAAATGCATGTGTCGGCCAAAGGGAAACGCACAAAAGAAATAGACAAAAAAGGAAAGCAGGACGACGACGCGATGACGGATTCGGCAAAAATACATTACCGCAACACACCTGCACACGGGATAATTACAGGTGGGTGACGGGGGACGGTGCACAGGTGGGCCAGGAGCGACGGGGCAGGGAGGGAAGGGTTGGGGCGGGATGACCACGACCACAACCACAATAACGACAGTAACGACGACAATGACGAGGATGGTGGCTGCCGCTGCATCTGCTACTACTACTATTACTACTACTATTACTACTACTACTACTACTGTTACTACTAATACTAATACTAATACTAATACTAACACTAACGCTAACACTACTACTACTACCACTACTACCACTACTACTACTACTACTTTAACCACTACAATTTTTACAACAACGAAGACAGAAAAAAACATCACCGAGAAGAAACAAAAACAAAAACAGACAAAAACATTGAAAACAACACGACATTATTACAAAAGCAAAATAAAAGTATACAAAAGAAAAATGAGAAAAAGATATTAAACCTTTCCCTTCCTCGTGTGCAACAGAGTAAGTATCGCAGCTTCGGGGCTTATAAAAAACGGGTAAATAAATAAGATAAAGGCATAAACGTTTGATGGACGTTATGGGGCAGTTCACGGGAACGTTTTTTACGGAACAGTAACATGCAGGTGTAGGTGTGTGTGTATACCTGGGGGGTGGGGGTGGAGAGAGAGAGAGAGAGAGAGAGAGAGAGAGAGAGAGAGAGAGAGAGAGAGAGAGAGAGAGAGAGAGAGAGAGAGAGAGAGAGAGAGAGAGAGAGAGAGAGAGAGAGAGAGAGAGAGAGAGAGAGAGAGAGAGAGAGAGAGAGAGAGAATAGGTAACTGAAAAAGGAAAATATTAAAAAGGAAGATGAGGAGATAAATGAATAAATAATAAGTAACAAGAACAAAAGAAATCGATACAATTACCGTCATTATTATTATTATTATTATTATTATTATTATTATTATTATTATTATTATGGAAGCAAAAAGATATCCACACAAAACGTATTACAAGTATTTTTTGTTTAATTCTTCTGAGGTAACTTAATACATAAATACACAAGAAAAGAAAACACACGATAAATACTTTGAAATAATAAACACTGAAACAAATAATGTGAATGAAAAAAAGTGCATGCAGTAATGAAAATAATGAAAATAGTGAAAAAATAATGAAAAAAATAATGAAAAATGTGCATGTAATAATGAAAATAATGAAAAATAGTTAAAAATAATGAAAAAATAATGAAAAATGTGCATGCAATGGAAGGGAAAGGAAGAGAATGAAGATTATAACAGCGATAAACAGGGAGTTGCGGAATAAGAAATCTGAAGAGGAGGAGGAGGAGGAGATAGAGAAGGAAGAGAAAGAAGATGAGGCGGAGGAAGAGGAGGAGGAGGAGATGGAGGAGGAGGAGGAGAAAGAAGAAGAGGCTGAGGAAGAGGAAGAGGAGGAGGAGGAGAAAGAGGAGAAGGAGGAGAAAGAAGATGAGGCGGAGGAAGAGGAGGAGGAGGAGAAAGAGGAGAAGGAGGAGAAAGAAGATGAGGCGGAGGAACAGGAGGAGGAGATGAGGCGGAGAAGAGTAGACCACGTGATGGAGCGAATTCCTTTGTCAGATCTTTTGTTGTGGGCTAAGAGCTCTTGGATGCCCTGACCTCCAACCCTCCTCCTCTTCCCCCTCCTCCTCCTCCTTTTCTTCGTCTCCGTCTTCCTATTCCTCTTTATATCTTTTTACCGGTACATTTTTTTTCTTTCTTTTGTATGAGGACTTTTGTTTTCTCTCCTTTTACACCGTCATTATAATCTTACTTTCCTTCCTCATCGTCTCCATCTTCTTTTTCTCTTTATTATCCTTATTATTCGTCTACCTCTTCTTCTTAGGATATGCAGCAAGGTGACGCAACTGAATAATAAAACAACGCGATGAAAGATGAAAAAATAAACTACTCCTCTACAATAATTTACAAAGGAAGAATAAGTAATCACATCGACTGTTTCTACACGTCAAATTAATCACATTCTCCTATATCATCCTTCCTCTATATCCTTTGTGTCCGCGGTATCCTTATCACGCATCCTTTAGTTCATTTAGTCCTACAACTCCCCCATTTACCATCAAAATTTCTAACTTCCTCAAAGGCCAGATATTTTTACCTACTCATCATATATCGCATTCTCTTTAATCATCCTTCCACTATATCCTTTGTGTCCCCAGTATCCTTCAGTTCCTTTGGTCCTTCAACTTCCTCATTTACCATCAAAATTTCTAACTTCCTCAAAGGCCAGATATTTTTACCTACTCATCATATTGCATTCTCTTTAATCATCCTTCCACTATATCCTTTGTGTCCGCGGTATCCTTGAAACGCATCCTTCAGTTCCTTTAGTCCTTCAACTGTTTCCTTTACCATCAAAATTTCTAACTTCCTCAAAGGCCAGATATTTTCACCTACTCATCATATTGCATTCTCTTTAATCATCCTTCCTCTATATCCTTTGTGTCCCCAGTATCCTTCAGTTCCTTTGGTCCTTCAACTGTTTCCTTTACCATCAAAATTTCTAACATCCTCAAAGGCAAGATATTTTCACCTACTCGTCACATCGCATTCTCTTTAATCATCCTTTCACTATATCCTTTGTATTCGCAGTATCCTTCAGTAACAATTTATAACCCCCCCCCCCCCCCCCCCACGGCAAGCCAGATATTTTCACCCCGTCTCTTCCTTCCGTCCTCACCGTCTGGGCAACACGTGTCTCCAGCAACGCCCTCTGGTATGCAAGACCCCATAAGCCTACTCGATCCCCTCCCTATCCACACCACCAAAGGATTCACGCCCATATTCTCAACCATTCCGGGGTTTACACACTCATATTTGACAAGGCTTTCGTAGAGGTTGTGTGTGGGTATTTCCATGGGTCGCCTTATGAGTCTAGTGATGGTTTGTCAAGGCCTCTAACCATGGACGTGAAGAAAGACTTATGCGTACCAGACTTATCTTCTTTGTGGCCTTTGGGAATGTTTGTTGTGAGAGCTGAAAGCATCTGAGAATATGAACTCTTACTCTTGAAAGTGGGATATTACCGGTATTATTATTTTACAGCCTAATAGAGAAAGCAAGAGGAATACTGAAGAAGAAACTTAACCTATGAATTTAAACTTAAAAGATAACAATATATGTAAGTTCTCTCTCTTGTTATTTGTTATGTTAATGTTTACTTTATTATATTTTGCTGTTATACTGAAAGCCTTGTCCTAATAACATCCATATAATAAAAAATGCAAATAAATTAGAAAAAATACGGAAACTAAGTCAATGAATAAACTGAGAGAGAGAGAGAGAGAGAGAGAGAGAGAGAGAGAGAGAGAGAGAGAGAGAGAGAGAGAGAAACAAACTTGAATAAAACACTCTCTGGACCCACAACACACGAAAGGGAGACAAAAGAAGAGGTCAAGAGTGCAAAAGGGGGAAGGAAAAAGGAAAAAGGAGAGTTAAAGGGTAAGGTGAGGGGAATACTTAAGGGTGAAGGGGGAGGGGTGGGGAGGACTAAGGGTAAAGGGTGAGAAAGAGTGTTGAGGGTGAAGGAACAAAAAAATAAGTTGAGAAAAAGAGAGAGTAAAAGGAGATGAAGGGGAGAAAAAGAAAGAGAATTAAAGTGGTATATGAAACAGAAAAAAACGTGAAGGAAAATAGTGAAATGTGTAGAAAATTAATGATGAAGGAAATTTAAGTAACAATGAAAAAGTGAGGGAGAAAAAAAACGGAAAAATGATTGATTATATTCACACATTAATATTTTTTTTGTGTGTGTGTGTGTGCAATGGCTGTTTTAATTATTTCTTTTTTATTACATTCTTCTCTTTAGTATTCTCAAGACATTTAAACACTCATATAAATTCTTTTTTTATCTGTAGTGGCTGTATTTTTTCTCTTTACATTTTCCTATATTACTCTATTCTTCTCTTTTTTTTTTCATATAGACACACTCACAACAATTCCTTTTATTTGATTCATAGTGGCTGTAGATTTTTTTCTTTTCACTTTTTCTATTTTACTTCATTCATTTATTTTTACTTATTAAGACATTTATGCTCTCACACATCAATCTTTCTTTCTTTCCTCAGCAAACACAAACACTTCGACACTCACTCACGCTGCGAGAAACTCATGCATAAGTTAAGTCAGACAGGTAGCTGAGGACGCGTACCACCACCGCCCTGCAAACCTAACTTCGCTCTCAGCACTGAATAAAGAAATAGAACACCGCTTGGGCTGGAAAAACTACCCTTAAGTGGCGCTACTATAAAATTCTGAGCGCTAGAACACAGGCCGGGTCCATGTAAACACCAGAAAAATTACTCCAGTGGCGATACTAAAAATTCTGAGCGCTCCAACACAGACCGGGTCCATGTAAATAACAGAAAAACTACTCCAGTGGCGATACTAAAAATTCTGAGCGCTCCAACACAGACCGGGTCCATGTAAATAACAGAAAAACTACTCCAGTGGCGATACTAAAAATTCTGAGCGCTCCAACACAGACCGGGTCCATGTAAGTACCGGAAAAATTATCCTAAAGTGGCGCTACTATAAAATTCTGAGCGCTCTAACGTAGGCCGGACCCACGTGAATACCAGCATACCCTAACAACGTCAAAAAACAAAATGTAACTTCGCTCAGTTCAGTTCACGGGGCGAAGAACAACCTTTGTAACGGCACTTCTGTCACTAGTATTTTCACAGTGATTTCTGCTCCTGTATTTTGATTTCGCTTTTCTTCCAAATTTCATGCGGCAGTTCTTTTCTATTTTCAGTGTCTACTTTACTGAATAAAAAACTTTCCCGTGGTATAAAGAAAAAAGAGTAAAAGAAAAGCAGCAGAGTCAATTGTCGAGGAAAAGGTCAGCATAAAGTTTCATCGACACTTAAGGTTTTGATCCAACGTTACGTTTTAGACTGAAGGAAGGATTACAGCGTCAGTCTCTGAGGGACGAGATTATCTAGTTTTGTTTCATGACGTGTAGGTCTGTTTTATGTTACTTTCCTGTGGTGGTAGTGGAGGAGGTGGTGGTGGTGATGGTGATGGTTGAGTGGTGGTGATGGTGAAGATGAGTGGCTAAGTGAGGTGGTGATATTGTGGGGATGATGAGGATGTTGGTGGAGGTGATGGTGAGTGACGTGATAGTGATGATAATGGTGATGAGAGTGAATGGAAGGGTGGAGAGGGCCGTAGAGTCTGATAGTGATGATGGTGGTAATGGTGATGGTGGTGATGGTGGGCTGTGGTGTTTGTGGTGATGGTGAGTGGCGTGACAGGGACGGTGAGAGTGAATGGAAGGCAGGAGAGCCGTATATTCTGGTGGTGATGATGGTGGTGATGGTGGTGGGTTGTGGTGTCTGTGGTGGTGGTGATTGGCGTGGCGGGGTGTGGTACCTCGGACAGACTATTCCGGGTTGCAGAGGGCGAGGCGATGCGGGGCGGGGCGGGGCGGGGCGGGGAGGGGCTGGGCGGGGTGTGGTACAGGGCCTGAAGGTGTGGTGGTGGTGGTGGTGGTGATGGTGGTACCGTAGAGTTGTTCAGTATTGGGCGGGGCAAGAGTGTGTGAGTGGTGGTGTTAGTAGTGGTAGTAGTAGTGGTGGTGGTGGTGGTGGTTATGATGATGGTGGTGGTGGTGGTGGTGGTGGTGATGGGACGCGTTACCTTACATAGTATAATTCAAGAGGTGGGGAGTGGGGAGGGGATTTAAGGTTGGGGAATAGCAGTACAGGGGAGAGTATGTATGTGCGTGGGAGGGGAGGGGATCACGTAGAAGGAAAGGGGAAGAAGAAGAGGGGAAGGAAGGGGAAGGGGGGCGTTAGCAAGCTCAACCCTAGGAAGAATATCAGGGGAGAGGGGAGGTTGGAGGCAGGGGACTGGGGGACAGGGGGAGAGAAGGGAGTGCCATTATTAATTTACAGCGAGGGGCCGCGTCCAGTTGGTGAAGGTCAGTGGAATTGTTAACTCTGGCCCGCTGATGACAGACTGAGAGGTGGGTGGTGGTGGGGTCGGGGGGTGGGGGGGTTGGGGGGGGGTCCGTCTATTATACACGCCCGCCCGAAGTTCGATGACAATTGACAAAATACCCGCAGCCCTTTTTGCTTATTTACATTTGAAAGTTGTAGCGCGGGTCTGACATTTGCCGGGGCGGAGAGAGAGTGAGCAATTTTGATTTTCGTTGTCTTGTTCAACATCGCATTACTGTAAAAAGGGTTCTCTCTCTCTCTAAAGGGAATGGGTAGCAACTAAGGGGAAAGGGGGAAGGAAAAAGGCTATAACTAAGGGGTAAGGGGAACAGAAAGGGCAGAATTTAAGGGGTGAAGGGAGAGGAAAGGGAACTATTTAAGGTGGAAAGGGAAAGGGCAGTAGCAGTAGTAGTTAAGGGGTAAAGGGAAGGGAAAAGGGAATAGCTAACTGATAAAGGGCAAGGGTAGAAGCTAAGGGAGGAAGAGAAAGGGTTGTAGCGAAGGGGTGAGGGGAGAGAAAGGGGTCAAAGAGGAAGGAGAATGGGTACTGTGGATAAGAGGAAAAGGTGATGGGAAAGGAAAGGGTATGAGCTAATGGGAAAGAAGGAAAGGTAGTGTTAATTAAGGGTGAGTGGGAAGGAAAGGGTAATGGGTAATGGGTAAAGAGTAAGGGTAAGGGTAAAGTTAAGGGGTGGAAGACTAAGGGAAGAGCAGAAATTGGTAAAAGCTAATGGGAAAGAAGGAATTAAGGGTAGTAGTTAATTAGGGGGTAAATGGAAAGGAAAGGGTAAGGGGTAATTGGTAAGGGTAAGGGTAAATTTAAGGGGTGGAAGACTAAGGGGAAAGCCGGAATAGGTATGAGCTAATAGGTAAGATGGAAAGGTAGTAGTTAATTAAGGGGTAAATGGAAAGGAAAGGGTAAGGGGTAATTGGTAAGGGTAAGGGTAAATTTAAGGGGTGGAAGACTAAGGGGAGAGTCGGAATAGGTATGAGCTAATAGGTAAGAAGGAAAGGTAGTAGTTAATTAAGGGTAAGTGGATAGGCAAGAGTAAGGGGTAATGGGTTAAGGGTAAGGGAAGTAGCTAAGGGGTGGATGACTAAGGGGAGAGACAGACGAGAATTTCCATTATAAACTTTTCTTCCTCAATAATCATCTGAATCATTGATCGACACAACAGATCTGTCCTCGCTCTTTCTCTCCCTCCTCGACACATTACAGTTTGGTTACACACACACACACACACACACACACACACACACACAATTATGCAAGCTTCGAGAAGTGTGGCACGGAAGGAGAGGCAAAAAAAGAAGGAAGATGGCAAGAAAACAAGGGAAGAAAGGAAGGAAGGAAGGAAGGAAGAAAGGAAGGAAGAAAGGAATGAATTTAGGAAGAAAGGAAGGAAGAAAGGAAGGAAGAAAGGAAGAAAGGAAGGAAGAAAGGAAGGAAGGAAGGAAGGAAGGAAGGAAGGAAGGAAGGAAGATGAGAAGGAAGGAGACAAATAAGAAAAAAAGGTGAGAAAAGGGAAGGAGGGAAAAATATAATAAACAAGGAGACAGAAGAAAAGAACTAAGAAAAATAAAGAAAATAGGAAGAAAGGAAATACTAAATAAAGGAAGAGAGGAAGGAAGGAAGGAAGCAGAAACACAAACAAAAAAAAGACGAAAAAGATGAATCAAGAAATAGAGGAAGAATGAAAGGAATGAATGAATGAATGAATGAAGGAAGGAATAAGAAAATAAAGACTGAAGTAAGAAAAAGAAGAAAAAGAGCAAGACAGAAATAAAGGAAAGAAATAAGGAAAGGAATAAGGGGAAGGAAGGGACAAGGAGGGAATGAAAGGGAAGGAACCAAGGAAGGAAGGAAGGAAAAAACAGACGAAGAAAAAGAGGAAAAAAGGGAAAAAGAAAAAATGAAGAAATAAAAGTAATAAGCAATGAATGAAGAAAATGAAGAAGCAAAGGAGGAAGAACAGGAAGCAACAAGAAGGGAGGAATGAAGGGAAGAAGCAAATGAGGAGAAACAACCCTCCTCCCCCCTTCACCCCCCCCCCCCCCCACGCCACAGTCCTCACCACAGCACCGCTTGAGTGACGCTGCCGTGAATATTACAGACTCCGACCCTGCTGCGAGGAGGAGGAGGAGGAGGAGGAAGAGGAGGAGGAGGAGGAGGAGGGAGGGTAGGGAAGAAGAAGCCGCCACACCCTTCTCCTTCTTCCTTCTCTTCTTCCTTCTACTTCTCGTCTTCTTATTTTTACACACCCTTCTCCTCTTCCTCCTTCTCTTCTACTTCTCGTTTTATTATTTCATTTTTACTTTTCATCCCCCTCCTCGTTCTCCTCCTCCTCTTCTTCCTCTTCCTATCACTATTGTCATCCCTGTTAGTATCATTATTATCATCGTTATCATTATCATCACTATTGTTGTCTCTCATAATAATAATAATAATAATAATAATAATAATAATAATAATAATAATGAAGGGATAGACGTCTTGGTTTCTTCGGCATCAAACTAAAATGATGAAAAAAATAACTTATGCTGCGATTTTCTAAACTTATGTCAAAGGTTTGTTTTCGAATGTGGAAGTTTTTTTTTTGTTGTTGTTTTTCTTTTATGGGGAACAAAACACAATTCACAGATACAAATTTAAATGATAAACTTAAATAAGAAACTAATGCAGCGATTTTTAAAACTTATGTCAAAGGTATATTTTTTAATGTGTAAGTTTTTTTTTTTTCTTTCATGGGGAACAAAACACAATTCACAGATACAAATTTAAATGACAAACTTATATAAGAACTAACTGAAGAAGAAGAAGAAGAAGAAGAAGAAGAAGAAGAAGAAGTAGAGGAAAAATAAAAACGAAAACGAGAAAAAAAAAACTGCTACAAAAATGCGAAGAAAGAAAAGAAGGGAAAAAAAAATGTTACCAAAATAGGAAGGCACAAAAAAAATGAAAAAAATAGATATCCTACAAAAATAGCCAAACAAACAATGCCTACAAAAAGAAGACAATGTGAGAGAAAGTTAATGTAAAAAAAATAAAAAAAAATAAAAATGGCGAAAATGAATATGAGGAAAAAACGACAAACCAAACGAAACAAAAAAAACACCAAATAAAGAAAATAGCAGAGAGAAAGAGAGAAAAAGAAAGAGAAAGAAAGAGGAAAAGAGGAAAAGAAAGAGAGAAAGAAAAAAAAAAGAGATAAAAAGAGTCAGAGAAAGAGAAAGAAAATGAGAAAGAGAAAGATAAAAAAGAAGGATGGAGAAAGAAAGAAAAAGAGAAAGAGAAAATGAGAGAACACGAGAGAGATAGAGAGCGAGTCGGAGAATAAGAAAGAAAATGAGAAAGAGTAAGGGAAAAAGAAGGAAGGAGAAAGATAGAAAAAGAGAAAGATAAAAAGCGAATCAGGGAAAGAAAACGAGGATAAAAAAGAGAAAGAGCAACAGAGACAGCAAGAGGGTCAACTCAACTCGCCTGGTAATCACAGCAATTGAATCCCTGACCTGCTTGTAATGGGGGAGCAGGTCAAAGGGGCAGATTCACCTTTCCCCGGAGATAAGCACCCCCGTCACCCCGCCCTGACAGCTGACACCCCCGCCCTGACCACCGCTGACAGCCGGCCGGGGCGGGAGACAGCGGCGGGTTCGGTACACACAATTGGACGACCACCGCTGTAAAAATTGGGTAAAATCTTGCCTCAAAGGGTTGTGTGTGGCGTGTTTTTTGTGGGTGAGTGAGTGAGCGAGTGGGCGGAGACGGAATGCTGGAATGAGGAAGTGAGGCGAGGGTGGAAGAGGGTGGTGGGAGAGAAAAGAGGAGTGAAAGATAGGGAGTGTGAGGAAAAGGAGAAGGATGCTGTGAGGAGGGGAAAAGTCAGACGAGGTGGAAAGAGATGAGAGAGAGAGAAGACAGGAGTTTAGGAAGGAGAGATGTGTGGTGAAGAAGGAAAGACTTGGAGAGAAAGAAGGGAGAGAATGTGACTGTGAAGAAAAGGAAGAGCAGGAAGGACTGGGAAGAGAAAGAAGAGAGGGAAAGAGGGAAGAAGGAGAGAAGAGTGACGAGAGAGAGAGAGAGAGAGAGAGAGAGAGAGAGAGAGAGAGAGAGAGAGAGAGCATTAGTATTTTCTTTTCTTCACGCCTTTCTCGATTTACTCATGCCTCATCTCCTTCTCCTCCTCCTCCTCCTCCTCCTCCTCCTCCTCCTCCTCCCCCTCACCACAACCCTCACCTATATGAACTTTTCCTCCCTCATCATACCTTCTCCCTTCCTCCCCCTTACGTTTACCTCCCCAGCAACTCCCTCCCCACTCCCATACCTTTCTCCCCTCCCCCCTCAACTCCCCCTTCCCTCCCCTCCCCTTACCCACCTTTACCCTAATGTCAGTTGATTAGAAACACCTGCAAACTCAATGTAGGTAACTGATTCAAGCTAATTCTCTCTCTCTCTCTCTCTCACACACACACACACACACACATTTATATTGTTACTTTTCTCTCTTTTTTACGCCGGATTGAGACTCCTTGACACGTGATTACAAAGCGGCGGCCACAGGTGTCCTCCGCGCCTTTGTTCAGGTGAGACGGAGCAACCTGGGTCCGGGGGGGGGGGGGGGACAGGGGGGGAGAGATTGGGAAAAGTGGAGGGAGGTTGGGGATAGGTGTAAGAAGGCGTGGACAGTGATGGTGGTGGTTGTGGTGATGGTTGTGGTGGTGGTGGTGGTGGAGTAAGTTGTCTTGGTGGTGTTTGTTATTAGTGGTAGTGTGTGCTGTGTTGTTGTTGTTGTTGTTGGTGGTGGTGGTGGTGGTGGTGGTGGTGATTTGTAGCCCCGTTGGTAAGAGTGACAACAACAACATAACATAGACCCGCACACTTGGTAACAACGCAACATACTCACAAACGAACACACAAACAAACACACTAAAAAAAAAAAAAAACATTACAGAGACAAGCAAGCATTACGAGAGAGAGAGAGAGAGAGAGAGAGAGAGAGAGAGAGAGAGAGAGAGAGAGAGAGAGAGAGAGAGAGAGAGAGAGAGAGGTGAGCAGCGCCCTGGGGGTCCCGTCAACGTGTCTGGCGGTGGACGGACAGGTGGTGATTGCCAGACGCGGCGAGGCTGACCGGAACACACCTGAGGAGGAACACAGGTGACTGACGGGGTGCTCTCTCTATCTATCTATCTATCTATCTATCTGCCACCACCAATACCAACACTACCACCATCACCACTACCATCATCACCACTACTACCATCACCACTACCACCATCACCACTACCACCATCACCACTACCACCATCACCACTACCACCATCATCACTACCACCATCACCACACCACCACCACCATCACCACCACCACGATCAAATTTGTAGCAACCTCCGCCTTGCACCGCGCCGCTGACCTCGCGTTTTTAGGAAAGAGATTAAAAGTGTAGAGATGAGAGACAAGACAGCGCCCGCCCTCTCTCTCTCTCTCTCTCTCTCTCTCTCTCTCTCTTGCTTCCTTCTTTCTTTACTTTATTCTTTATTTCCCGCCTTCCTCACTTCTAAACATGCATTCCTTCCATCATTTGTTTCTATATTTTTCTTCCTATTTAACATCCATTTACTCATTTTCTTATTTCCTCCTTTCAGTTCCTAATCATCTTCCATTCACCCTTCCTAAGTAACTAATTTCCTTTCCTTTCCTTCCTTCTACTCCACGTCCACCATATTTCTCTATTCACAATGATTCTTTTATATTTTCTCAGCCTTTCTATTTATTCCTTTCTCTCTCTATCTCTTCTCTTCCTCCTTATCCCTCCCTCACGCTTTACTCCTCTCTTTGATATGTCTTGTTTTGTTCCTTTCTCTACACCAATTCACATCATAATTATACCTTGTTTCCGTATCCCTATATCTTCATCTCTCCTTTTCCTGTATATTCCATTTACCTTTCGCCTCACCTGGTTCTTCATCGCATTTCCTTCTCCACTAAATCCTCCCTCAACACCACAACTTACTTCTTCCTCCTTTCTGTTCATCCTCCCTCCCACGTTTCACTCTTTCCTCTCTTCAGCCCTCCTCCTCCTTCTCCTCTCTCTCCTGGTCCCCACCCCTCCACACACCAGGGTCAGCCTCTCGCCATTAATACAACAAGGACGGCGTGGTTGTGTCAGTCGCCCGGCTTTCCACGTTAAGTTTCCAGCCAGACTCATCCACATTTAAGGCCCCGAGTGGATCCAGATCAACATTTCAGGACGGAGGCTGAGTGACTGACGGCCTACCTCCCCACCAACCCCCCTTCCTGCGCGCACTCTCTCTCTCTCTCCCACCCGCCCAGCCGTCCCTCTCTCCCTCCCGTCCTCTCTCTCCTTCCCACCCAGCCAGACAGATAAACAGACATTAGCGAAGAGCGGGCAAGACAAGACAAGCAGAATATTCCCTCATAACCTCAAACACGTAGTACTGGCATCAATGTAACGTCCGTCTGTCTGTCTGTCTGTCTGTCTGTCTGTTGTTTCCTCTTACTTTGGTTGGTTTGGATGTTGGGTTGTTTGTCAGTGATGTTAAACTATACGGCTTGGGGTTGTTTGTTGAGTCTATGATCTGTTTGTTTGTTTGTTTGTTTGTAATCTTTAATGAACTCTAATGTCCACTTTTTTGTTTGTTTGTTTTTTTCTTGCTTCCCTGTTTGGTTGGTATGTTCGTTAGTAAGTTGGTGAGTGTGATTAAAAGATATCATGGGTTTGTTTACCTTACGTTTACTGTTTACTGTTTTGTTTACTGTTTACTCCTGTCACACCTTTATTTTATTCCTTACCACCTGTCTGCTAACTGTCCATCCTTGATTCGTTCTTCCCTTCCTTGCTGACGTCCCTCCATCCTTCCTTTCTCCGTTTATTCATTCATTAGACATTTTTTTTTCTCGCTTTCACAACCTCAGACATGAATAAGGAAGAGTTAAAAAGTCGAGCAGAAAACAAGAAAAACTCATCACATTTGTTTTCTTTTCTTTCTGGTTCCCATTTACAGATTTCACTTCAGTGTTATATATATTCACTACTTAATTCTTTCTCTTATCTGTATTTAATATTAGGTTCCTTTAGGTAAAATATCCGTAACCTTTTCTTATCTTAGTCCGTTTTCAGTCGTTCTACTTTCATTCTCTCATTCAATAATAAACTTTTGAGCGTCTTTTTTCATACTGCTTTTTTTCCTTCCAACGACTTAAACTCTTTGAAGGTAAGGAAGGGAAGGAGTATCAAGGGACCTCTATAAGTAAATTAATGCTTTTTTCTACTGTTACCAAATATATAAAGAGACGGAAACCACTTATTAAATTTTGAGAGAGAGAGAGAGAGAGAGAGAGAGAGAGAGAGAGAGAGAGAGAGAGAGAGAGAGAGAGAGAGAGAGAGAGAGAGAGAGAGAGAGAGAGAGAGAGAGAGAGAGAGAGAGAGAGAGAGAGAATTAAGGCAAATGACACCCTCGCAGCTGCACAAGAGAAAATAATTAAAGATTCACAGGAAAACTTTTACCTACGAAGGGAGGAGGAGGAGGAGGAGGAGGAGGAGGAGGAATAGTGGAAGGAAGGGTAAAAGAAAGAAAGACAAGAGTTAGAATAAGACAAAAAGAAAGACAAGAATTTAAAGCCCTTTTCTTTCTTTCCTTTCCTTTCCCTCCTTATTTACCTCATTGCTACTTTTTCTCCTTTTTTTCTCCTTTTCCTCCTTCCTTTCCTGTCTTCCAACTCTCCATCCTTAATTCGTTCTTTCCTTCCTTCAGAGATTCCTTCCTTCAGAGATTCCTTCCTTCCTTTTTTCCTTCGTTCCTTCGTTCTGTCCTTCCTTCATTGCTTCCTTCCCTCCTTGTTTCCTTCAATTACTCATTCATTCATTATTTCCTTCATTCCTGTTTTCTTTCCTTACTTCCTCTTAATAACAACAGCAACAGCAATAACAACAACAACAAACACGTCACTCTGGGTTGTTAAAAGTCGATAGATAAAATTATTGATCGTGAACCGGGAAAGACACGACCTATAGAATGTTTATTAAGGCCATGTTTGTTTGTGATTGTTTGATTGATTGTTTGTTTGTGTGTTTGTAATTTACTTGTCTTTATAATCTATGGATGGACACTTGCTTTTTTTTTTTTTTTTTGGTATATATATTTGTTTCCGAGATTCTTTTCTTCCTTCTCTCTCTTCTTCTTCTTCTTTCTCTCTCGTCACATTTAGCAGACCCTCACACAACAAAACTCTCGAAATGATTTGCGATCGACATTTTCGAGGATGATATTGATTACTTAGTTTCTGCACACCTGACGAGAGAGAGAGAGAGAGAGAGAGAGAGAGAGAGAGAGAGAGAGAGAGAGAGAGAGAGAGAGAGAGAGAGAGAGAGAGAGAGAGAGAGAGAGAGAGAGAGAGAGAGAGAGAGAGAGAGAGAAAAATAGAAAAAAGGTGAACGCCGTAACACTTCCACAGCGGCCCAGGCAGCGTCCAGGTGAGAGCCAATTACGCTTATGCAGGTAACAGTGAGTGTTTTAAGCCCACTAACTGATGAGGCGCTGCGGCAGGGAGGTGAAGGGTCGCGCTGGAGGAGGAGGAGGAGTTGGAGGGATGAGAGGGGCAGGCAAGGCTGGAAACAAGAGTAGGAGGAGGACAGGTAAGGTTGGGAGGAGTAGATGAGTGAGAGGGAGGAGGAGGAGGAGGAGGAGGAGGAGGAGGAAAGCTACGCAAAGTTCATGAGTTTACAAAGTGACCAGGAGAGGCATGAAAAATGAGAGAAGGGAAGAGGAGGAGGAGGAGGAGGAGGAGGTTGCAAAGCTGGAGGAGAAAAGGGGAGGAAGAGAGGAGGAGATAAAGAGCGAAAGTATAACGCAGGTGATGCTTGTGGTCTGGCAACAATAGTTCACCAGGTGTGGAGGGGAGGGGAGGGGAGGGGAGAGGAGGGGAGGAAGGGAAGGGATTTCACTGTATACATGATTCGCTGATGTGCCATTTAAAACTTGTCACTAAACACACACACACACACACACACACACACACACACACACTAATAAGTAGATCAATAACAGCAACATCAACAGCAACAACGAGAGCAACAATATCGATAACAACAACAACAACATAAACAACAATAAACACGTAAACAAAAGTAAGAAAACAACAAAAAACAACGGAAGTAACAACAATAACAACGATAATAACAACAATAAATAACAAAAACAACAAATAATTCCAAAAACAGGAAATGTGTCAGAGAGAGAGAGAGAGAGAGAGAGAGAGAGAGAGAGAGAGAGAGAGAGAGAGAGAGAGAATAAAGGTAGGGCATAACTTTTCTCTGCGGGGATAATTAACGATGCAGGTGTGTCGAGAGGCAGGTAATGCTTCCGTGATTAAGGCGGCGGGGCAGGTGAGGCCGGCCGGGCGCTCATTACTGTTGCATCACCTGTGTACGGGGTCGAGGGGTGAAGGGGGGAGGGGGGAGGGAAGGGGGAGGATGGTGGGGGAAGGGAATGGGGTAGGGGCGAATGGAAGACGGGAGAGGGGAGTGATATAGGGGAGGATCATGGAGAGAGGGGGAAGGGGGATTGGGGAGCGGTGAAGGGGGTTAGAAGGGAGGATTGTGTGTGTGATTGTTGTGATTTTGTTGATGTTTTGTTTTGTTGTTGGAGGATAATTTGTTTTTTGTTTGTTTTGTTCTATTCGCCTTTAATACTTTTTTTTAACTCTTTACAATCGTTTTACTTAAACAATCGATTTACTTTTCGCTCTTTTTCTTAACAATCTTTTTTTTTTACACTCTCTTTCTTCAACAGTTCCTTTCCCTTATAATCATTTTCATTTACAATCATTTTATTTTTCATGTTTTTTCTTTACACTTTTATTACTTTGGGATCTTTTTACTTTACAAACCTACTACTTTACAATCCTATTACATTACTTTTCTTTACTTCACAACCTTTTCACTTTACAATACCTTTTACACTTCTCTTTAATCTAGTCCTTGCTTACTTTCCGATTCCTTTTGTATGTTTTTTTCTTACTCTCCTTCCGATCATTGTTCCTTCTCTTTATTTTCGTTTCTTCTTCTTTTTCTTTCTCTTCTTCTTCTTCTTCTTCTTCTTCTTCTTCTTCTTCTTCTTCTTCTTCTTCTTCTTCTTTTCTAGAGTCACTATTGCCTCGCTTAAATCTCATTAGTGTATGCAAGATAAAGAAATAAAAAAAATAGAGAGAGAGAGAGAGAGAGAGAGAGAGAGAGAGAGAGAGAGAGAGAGAGAGAGAGAGAGAGAGAGAGAGAGAGAGAGAGAGAGAGAGAGAGAGAGAGAGAGAGAGAGAGAGAGAGAGAGAGAGGAGGAAGAAACATGAAGGAAGGAGTTGGACAAGGATAAGGGAGGAAAGGGGAAGGAAGAAAGAGGGAGGAGGAGATAGGGAGGGTCAATTACGCTTTGTGTGTTTACATCGTCTGGTACAAGGAGGAGGAGGAGGAGGAGGAGGAGGAGTAAAGCGGAGGAATGGAAGCGGGCCAGTGTAGAGAATTAGGAGCAAATGAAAGAATTATTCGAAAACTAATTAAATGGAAATGAGAAATGATTATCCAGGCAATTACCTTCCCTTGAATGTATAAAACACGCCTTTGTCTGGTGACCTCTGATGGCAACGGCAACAAGGATGAAGTCATACAGGGAGAGAGAGAGAGAGAGAGAGAGAGAGAGAGAGAGAGAGAGAGAGAGAGAGAGAGAGAGAGAGAGAGAGAGAGAGAGAGAGAGAGAGAGAGAGAGAGAGAGAGAGAGAGAGAGAATAATTATGCCTTACTATTCCGATAACACAGACTAGCAAACACTAACATGATATCGTGAGAGAGAGAGAGAGAGAGAGAGAGAGAGAGAGAGAGAGAGAGAGAGAGAGAGAGAGAGAGAGAGAGAGAGAGAGAGAGAGAGAGAGAGAGAGAGAAAATGCCTTACTATTCTGATTACAAAATAGCAAATACTTACATAATATCGTGCGTCACCTACATGGTTTAAATAAAAAATATCAATAGGTATCAATAGTTGATAAAAAAAACATAAAGCTTACAAGACCCTGAAAAAGAACATGGAGATAAAAAAGATAAAAACGTAATACTGGAAACTCACTTCATATTTATTTTTTTCACCTTCAACAAAATTTTCACTCACATTTCTTCCTCATCATCCCTTCCACGCACTCTTTACACACTGACCTCTCATCTGGCCACTCATCTATGCTTTTTTATAGACGAGAAGTGATTAGCGGGCTTATTTTCTTATTTGGTTTTGCCCTTGAGCTGCTTTCTTGACTGGAAAAATATGAAAAGTAATTCCCGAAGCAAAATATAAATAAAAACACGACCAAATCTTCCATCACAGGTTTTCACAAGTCCGCGCCGAGGGAGGCTGAGTCGAGGCCCAGCCCGTGTGTGGAGGCGAGGCGGCGGCTCACCTGGCCCTGCTACCCTGCGGCCCGGGGCACCTTCACCTGGGAGTCATCAATTAGCCCAACAGGTGAGCCGGTCAGCCGTATTTCGCTGTCTGCTTGGCCGGGAGAGCTCATTAGCGAAGCCAGGTAAGGGGAACCCCTTTTGTACAGAGTGTTAAAGTCTTGTAACGCGATGCTACACACACACACACACACACACACACACACACACACACACACACACATTGCAAACATGCTTACGAACACACACACACACACACACACACACACACACACACACACACACACACACACACATTGCAAACATGCTTACGAACACAAGTCTACACACACACACACACACACACACACACACACACACACACACACACACACACACACACACACACACACGTCTTCCTAGCCAGCCTAACACACACACGATCATGTCACCTGATACCCAGACACAGGTAATTAGATAGGCGATCCAGGTGCACATTTTTCACCTTTTCAGTATTCACAGCGTTCATCCCTCGGTCGAGATGCTGCACTTCTTATCCTTTACATCCAACCATTTATCCATCTATCCATCCATCCATTCATTTACTTATTTGTTAACTATTTACTTTTTTATTAATTTACACATCTATACTATAACACACACACACACACACACACACACACACATCTCAGCAGTAAGCCACAAGGAACGCCGGCATAATTAGGAGCAAACAAAAGCCAATGACGACAGAGGGAGGCTGCGAGGAGGAGGAGGAGGAGGAGGAGGAGGAGGAGGAGGAGGGAGATATAATGCCGCTCTGAGACGCCGTAACTCAAGTCCTGCTGCTTCTTATCTTTGCATCAGCCCGCGGGGACGGTGTGTGTGTGTGTGTGTGTGTGTGTTACTGAAAAAAAAAAGATGAGAATTTACCTGTGTACAACGCCTCCTCGCCTTGGCAACACTCACCTGAAAAAACACAAAATAAATAAATCAGTTAATCCTTGCAATGAGTACGAAAGAATAAAATATCGCGGACTCTGACAAGAATAAACCGTAAAATAAAGTCAAAATATTAAAGAAAGTCATGAATAAGTGACTAAATAATAGTAAACATAATAAAGACAAAAAAAATAACGATAAAAAAATAACGATGGTCCAGAAACATAAGTAAGGGAGAGAGAGGACAACAGATGCATAGAAAGAGTGACTGACAAACTGTGACAGGATATTAAAGGGTCCAAGGGAAGGCCGGCCGTTCACTGCAGGGTCTGATGAAGCAAAGTGGTGTATAGAACGTTTTTTTTTTTTTTTTTTTTTTTTGACAGCAAAGGAGACAGTTCAGAGGCATAAAAAAGAGAAAACAATAATAAAAAAAAAAGCCCGCTAATTAATGCTCCTAAATAGAGTAGAGTTACCAAAAAGAGAAATAGAACCTTTTTTTTTTTTTTTTTACAGCTAAGGAGACAGTTCAAGGGCATAAAAAAATAATAATAAAACAATACTAAGCAAAAAAAAGCCCGCTACTCACTGCTGCTAAAAAGAGTACAGAGGAGTGGCCGAAAGAGAGGTCAATTTCGGGAGGACAAGATAAACGTGAATGGAAACGTTTAGGAAAATATTTTGTCCTGTAGAAGAATGAGCCTGACATGATGATGATGATGATGATGAAACAATATCATTACAATAAGGAAATTCTTTTAACACCCTGGAGGTTTTTTTGCACGTAAGAACTCGAATAAGTAATGCAAGTTAATTTATGTGTCAGACAATTTTAATCTTATTCGCAAGTTAAAGTAATCGCAGATGAGACACAGTGACACACACACACACACAAAAAATAATAATAATAATAATAATAATAATAATAATAATAATAATAATAATAACTCCACATATTATTTCCTTCCTTCACTCCCTCACTCACTCCTCTCTTCCTTACTTACTCCATCGTGCCTCTCCTCATTTTTTTCCAGCACTAACGAAGCAAAAAAAAATCACATTAAACTCCACTTCCTTCCTTCCTTCACTCCTTCCTTCACTCACTCCCTCACTCCTCTCTCTCACTCACTCTCCCCATCCTACCTTTTCTCCTTCTTTCTTTTTTTCCTTTGTGCATTCGTGGCTCCTTATCGCCCATCCCAATAATCGTTCCATTAAGATAAGGCGAGATAGCAGGCCAGGCGGATCCCAAGGCCCTGCCCCAACAAATCACTCGGCCGGCCTGACACGGAATCTTTGCATTAGACGGTAACGCATTCCGAGTCCGGGGCCGCAATTACACAAGATCGGACCCGGATAAGCCGTATTTATTGTCACAGAAAAGACTAAGTGATGAGCAAGTGGTCAGGAGAGGGAGAGAGAGACGGAGGGTGAGGGATGGTATAGGGGAAAGGAAGGAAGGAAAGGAAGAATGGGAGAGAAGAGAGGGAGGGAGAAACAAAGGGAAAGGGATGGTATGGGAAGGGTTGTTACATGTATAGTGAAAGGGAAGGGGGGAAGAAGGGACGGAGGGTGAGAGGGAGGGAAAGGAATGGCTTAGGAAGGGGTGTATATATGGGGAAAGGGGAAGAAGGGAAGGAAGAAGGTGGGGAGGAAAGGATACGGACGGGAAAAGAACGGTAGCAAGGGGGGAAGGAAGAGCAGGGAAAGAAGGAAGGGGAAGGAAAGGAAGGGTAGAGAAGGAATATGAGAACTGGCGTATACGAGAAGGAAGGGGGAGAGAGAACGGTAGAATGTGATGGTAGAAAAAGGGAAGGAGAGGGAAGAGGGAAAGACACCGCTCCCTTCACGTAATAACTCATCTTTTAAATCCATGAACCTCAAACGTTTTTTTATGATGCAGTAATTGTTTCTTTAATCCGCTGACCACACGATTACTTTTTTTCCCCTCGCAGTGACGTCATGCTATTAGAATCAGACGTGAGGGATTAAATAGCCAAGACAGAATGTACGTTGGGTAGTGATACTGTAATTTATGTGAAGTCAAAGGATGTTCCGAAATTAATCTTACTTTTCTCAATTACTATTTTTTTTCCTTTCTTTTTCTTCCTTTCCTTTACTTTATACATCTCCCCTTTCTTTCTGTCTCCTTCTTTTCTTCCTTCCTCCTCTCCTATCTTCCTTTATTTAAACACTCTTATTTCCTATCTTCCTCTTCTCTACTACTATTTTCATTCCTTTCTCTTCCTTTCCTTTACTAAATATATCTCTCCTTTCTTTCTGTCTCCTCCTTTTCTTAATTCCTCCTCTCCTATCTTCCTTTATCCTATACACACTTGTTTCCTATCTTCCTCTTCTCTACTACCATTTTCTTTCCTCTCGTTTTCTTCCTTCCCTTTACTCTATGCATCTCTTATTTCTTTCTGTCGCCTCCTTTTCTTCCTTCCTCCTCCTATCTTCCTTTATCTAAGCACACTTGTTTCCTATCTTCCTCTTCTCTCCCATTTTCCCTTCCTTTAGTGTCCCATACGCACACTTTTCTATCTTGAGGAGGAATGGAGGGAAAGGAAGGGAAAGGAAGGAAGGAAATGGGATGTATAGGAGAGGAAAGGGAAAGGAGAGAGATATATAACTTATTAATAATCAGAGCAAAACGTAGAAAAAAACATAACCTGACAAAACCAAAATAAACTCGAACCTAACCAAGAATAAGCCAAATCTAACCGATGATAACCAAACTTCGTGCAACCAAGCCTATTCTAACCTAACTTAATCTCTAAAAATGCAAAAAAAATCACAATATTCTGAAGATTCTTGACAAAAAACACAGAAAAGTAATGAAATAGGACTGCAAAGGTTCTCTCTCTCACACACACACACACACACACACACACACACACACACACACACACACACACATGCAAATACAAACCCACAATACGACCGGAAATTCCAAAGATCTCCATAATAAAACAATAAAAAAACGAGAAGATAAAAAAATATAATTGCACAAGAAATTGATAAAAAAAATAACGACCCAAACGGAGAAGAGTAAAACAAAATAAAGAAAATAGAAAGGAGAACAAACAGGTAAACACAAACAAACAAACAAAAAAAAAAAAAACACCACCACTACCACCACCACCACTACCACCACCACCAACAAACATTTACCTCCACCATGCATGCGTACCTTCACCATCTCCCCCACCACCATCTCCCCATCCCCCATCCTCCTCCTCCTCGTCTTCCTCGTCCTAATCCTCCTCGTGGGCCGGGTCTTCACATTTCCTCTGTATCCTCACTGCAGTAATTAACCTTGTAATTGCCCCTCGAATCCTGAGTCTATATATCAGAGACGAGAGCAAGAACTGGCGGTGTAATCAACGTCCACTTTTATGATTAATGGAGAGTGTGTCGTTATCAAGGAGGGTAACGCTCGTCTCTCGTTAGCCAAGAAGGTGGAGCACGAGAGGAAGGGGATGGAGGAGGAGGTGGAGCAGAAGGAGGATGAGAGGATTGGGGAAAGGCACAGGTGGAGAGGGGAGTGGTAGAAGGAGAAGGAACATGTGGAGGAGTAGGATTAGGATGTGGAGGGAGGTGGAAAAAGATGAGGGAATGGTGGTTATGCAGAGGTGGAGAGTGGAGTGGAAGAAGGAGGAGGATAAGGAGGAGGAGGACAACTGAAGAGGGAGAAGGAGCAGAAGGAGTGGAGCTCAAGAAGTAGGAGAAGGAGGAGATGAGAGAAATGAATAAAAGAGAAGAATGAAGAGAAGGAGAAGAGGGAGGGTGAGGAAAAAGAGAGGGAGCAGAAGATGAGAAGGGAGATGAAGAGAGGAAAGAGGAGTAGGAGGAAGAGGAAAAGGAGAAGCAGAAGCAGGAAAAAAAAGGAAATAGGAGAGAAAGGTGAAGAGGAGGACAATGGAAGAAGCAAAAGGAGAAGAACGAAGAGGAGGAGGAGGAGGAGGAGGAGGAGGAGGAGGAGGAGTTGTAAAAAGCATATGAAGGAGGTGCAGGGAGGTGATGGAGGAGCATGTGGGTAGTGGAGGTGAGGAGGGAAGGGTGGAGGAGGAGGTACAGGTGTGGAAGAGTAAATAACAGGTATACAGGTGGAGTGGATCGAGGTGTTACGAGCACAGGTGAAAGTGGAGAAAAAATAAGTTGCTGTTCTTGTGGAGGAGAGTAAGAGGTGGAGGGGGAGGAGGAGAGGTGGAAGTGTACAGTAAATAAATCAAAATGGAAGAAAATAAGATAAAGAAAGGGAAATGAAGGGAAATCAAATGATAGTAGGACACAAGAGAGAGGCAGGAAATTACAACAGATGAAAATGAAAATAACGAAAGGAAAAGGAAGTAATGAGAGAGAGAGAGAGAGAGAGAGAGAGAGAGAGAGAGAGAGAGAGAGAGAGAAAGGAAGTGTTAATGAGGAGATAAGTAATACAGTGATTAGGGAAGCAAAAATGTGAAGAAAATGAAGACAGTCGCCATTGAGGACACGACAATTGCCGTCAAATTACCGACAAAATGAGGCGACCAGCAAGACGCGAAACGAGAGATGGAAGCAACACGTCACAATGATACCGCTTAACAATGACGGTAATAATGACATAATACTGAAAATAATGATCATAATAATAATCTTAATATTTATGAACAGTAAAAATAAGAAGAAGAAGTAGAAGAAAAAGAAGAAGAAGAAGAAGAAGAAGAAGAAGAAGAAGAAGAAGAAGAAAATAATAATAATAAAATTAATAATAATAATAATAATAATAATAATAATAATAATAATAATAATAATAATAATAATAATAATAATAATAACAGCAACAACAGCAGTAGTAGTAGTAATAACATTAGTATTAATAACAATAAAAATGAAAATATAAACAAGAACAAGAAAAATAAGAACAAAAAAACAAAAGTAACATTACTTTCTATAATATCAGCATCGCTATGATTATAACAATAAATATTGCAACATGATTACCGATCAGGCGAACAAGAACAAGAAGAAAAACTATTGCCAGACGAACAAAAAACAGGACCAATAGCAATACTGATAAACTGAGGATAATACCGAGATAAAATAATTACTAAACTTCTCTTGGCCAATAAGAAGAATGCAGTAATTATAAAAAGGAGCCTAATGAATATTAACAAGCTAATAACCTGGCGTGCTTTAAGACCCGCCCCCCGCCAACCCCCGAGCCCTTCCTCCGTGCCGCCGCCGCGCCCCTCGGTGCCAATTACGCTGCCCGCAACGACCGGCGACGATTATGCCCCGCAGAGGCCGGCCTGGGCAGGCTGCCCAGTGCTGAGAGAGAGAGAGAGAGAGAGAGAGAGAGAGAGTCGCTCTCTCTCTCTCTCTCTCTCTCTCTCTCTGTACATCAAACTCTATACGTGAAGTATATTTATATTTATATTTGCATATTATATATATGTATCCATATATATATATATATATATATATATATATATATATATATATATATATATATATATATATATATATATATATATATATATATATATATATATATATGCACCTATGTTTATACATATATAAATATATAGCCTACTTATAAATATTTATGATAATCATTTGACTCCCGTCTTTATTTTGTTAGTTCCCAAAATTAGCAGCAATTAGTTCCCATGATATGAATCTAATGGGCAAACAAACTGCTACTTTCCTTAATTGGATAAAACAGGAATACGATACTTCTTTAATGAAGAAGCAAAAACATGACTAATGAAGAATCGATCGCCGGATAGAGCAAAACTACAAGTAATGGAGCACAAAAAGCCGTGCCATGGATGAGTAACGCCAACGTCTTAATTGAAATTAAAATTAAACAAGGTGAACATATTTATTTGCTTATCTATTCATCCATCCATCCGCGTCCATCGATCTCTCTATCAGTTTAATTAGTAATGTATCGTATCTTAATTATGACCCTTTTATTTTCTGTTGGCATCTTGTTATACAGTTTTCCTCATCCCTTTGTCTTCCTTTGAATTCAAATCAGGGAAATTATCCCCAACACGGGACCGAAGGGTCGGAAGGAGGCGGCCGGCGGAACCTTGGGGCACGCCAAGGTCAGGAGTCGTGATGCAGCCTTTGTCCCGGGGTGGCCGGCCTTGGCGGTGGAGAGGCCGCTGCCCTTAGCCCGCCGCGGCCTGCCGGGGTGGAGGGACCTTTGGCGAGGCTGGGCGCGCCACCACCAAAGCTTCGTCAATCCACCGACGTGTTCAGCTCTGATCCTATAAACTCACCCAGCGTGTCTTTCTATCATAGCGCAGATCAGGGACTCATAAAGTAGACCGCTCTGGCTCATTCCCTTTGCTGTCTTACGTTCATGCCGCGTGTGTGCCATCCTACTAATACATGCTTTCCACTTATCCGGCGGTGGCGGTGAGAGGTTCATGCTCTGTCCCATCCTGAAGTGACCTAATCTGACCCTGCCCACCTGCGTCACCACCGTCCTGCCCTTCTCCTGCCCATCCCTTCCAGCACGTCGCTATACCCTGATGTCACACCTGCTCCATACCTTCCCTACTAATGCTCTAATTCACCCTGGAGTCACCTGGTCCACACATACTTACACGTCTGTAGCCTTACTGATTACTTCCCACACAACGTTACTCCCTGCAGCTACTCCTACTCCTCCACACCTGCCTTACAACCAGTGCCACAACTACACACCTGCCCCAGTAGTCCCCCTTGCCCCCAGTAGCCGTGTCACCCTCGCCATGCATCTACACAGGCGCCCACACCCTGCACAGCACCCTCATGACTCTCCTCACCGCCCAGTCCGCCATGCGTTGAAGCGCCAAAACCGAAGTGCCTCCATACACGAGTTAAGCGAATGGCCACGAGTAAACAGCTCACTCGTGACTGGGGCCCCCGAGTGTGTCCTGGGCCCTTGGTGGCAAATTGAGATGAGGTGGAGCTGCCCTTGGCCCTAGACTCCCTCTCTTTTCCTCTCTCTTCCCTCTCTGTGTCCCTCTCCTATGCGGCGAGTAAGAGAACAGAGAGAAAAAGGGGAGTGAGTGAGCCAGTCCTGGGCCCTTGGTGGCAAATTAAGACGAGGTGGAGCAGCCCTTGGCCCTGGACTCTCTCTCTTTCTCTCTCTTCCCTCTCTGTGCCACTCTCTCATGCAGCGAGTAAGAGAAGAAAGAGAAAAAGGGGAGTGAGTGAGCCAGCCCGGTGTTTTTTACCCTCCTCACTGTTCATTCCATCAATTCATGAATAAAAACATTCCCCGCAACACTACATAATATTAGAACCTTAAATGCGCTTCTTTAGCAGCCGACTGGAGCCACGCCCACTTTAGGATGTACGAGGCCGGGGATTGGCGGAGCGGGGCGTGCGGCAGCTGGCCCCTCCCCGAACACGCCCACACACCCGCGACAGCAGCTTCGTCCAAACACGCTGAAAACCACCCGTCGTCCTCCACCCTCATTTCTCCACCTCCACCCACGACACCCGCAGCTCCACGCCCTTCCCACGCCACAGCCGGAGTCCTGGCGAGGGCGTGGGCGCGTGGGGTCAGCCGGGGAGGGCGCGGGTGGCGTGTGAGGGCCGCGAACGCAATGGTGTGTACGCAAAGCCGCCTAACCCTTTCCAATGATATATGAAGGCCTGGCCCCGCCCCCCGCCAGCCCCGACATCTGTCAGCCCCGAGACGCCGACACCCACACGCCTGGGACGGGTACACACACACACACGCACACACACACACACACCAATACACTTACTTCCCTTACACATACTGACCTAACTTACATACACACACACAATTACACACACACACACACACACACACACACACACACACACACACATGCAGACATACATACAGGAGGACTTGAGTGGAATAAAAAAAAAGATAAGAAATAAAATAGAAGTGAAAAGATGAAGTGAGGCGAAGTGAGTCGAGTCCCCCCCACCCCACCCTTCCCCTCCCTTGCCCTCCCCCCTCCCCCCCCCCCTTCTCCCCTCTCTCGCGGTTATGCATGCACCGGCGGGATCATGAGTGAGCGAGTGCATGAATAACCAAGCATTACAGCCTCAATTAATGGCGCGGCTGTTTACATATGTACGTACGCCATTACACACGCACATAACGTTCAAGCCGAGGCGAGGTACACACATACATACATACATACATAAATAAATCCACACACACACACACACACACACTCACACACACACACACACGAACTCTTCTCCCCCCCACATACACACACATAGCCCCCCACACACGCACACATTCTCCCCCCATTCCCTCCCCACACACACACATACTCCCCCATCCCTCCTCTCCCCCCCCACACACACATACACACACCTGTCTCATAAATAACAGCGCAGGCAAAACATATACATCATCTTCCATGCGCGGGAAAAGAAAAAATACACACACACACACACACACACACACACACACACACACACACACACACACATACACACAAGCAAGCAAGCAGACAGACAGACACCCAAACACGCATTCAAAACATCCCCCAGCGCGACGTTGACTCGGAGCTTCATAAATAAAAAAACACCTGAAAAAAGTGAGAAGGTAAGCAGACCAGGTAATGGGAAAGGGTTGGGGGCGCGCCATACATAGCCTTCCCGGGCCCTTCCATCGTCTACCTGTGCCGGTTAATGATGGCCAGGTAACGACGAGGCAGCATCCACAGGTAAGTAAGGCCAACTGTACGGAGATGAGCACCGAAGCCACGCGCACATTTAGCATTCTCCCACCTTTACTTTATCAACAGGTAAGAAGAAGAAGAAGTAGTGGTATCCGAGAAAAGGGTCAATCTTGCTTTTTTTTTGTTTTGTTTTGTTCTTTGTCTTGTACGGTTATGAAAGTTTTGTTAATTGCTATTTTTCGTGTGTCTGTTTTCCAGGTTTGTTTGTTTGTGTGTTTGTTCGTTGTTAAGATCTCTCACAAGTGGATTGGCATATCAGTTCACAAGTTCATATTAAAATGTTACGAGGGAATTATCTTACTGATTTAACTTCTGGGAAAAATTGATTAGAAAAAAATGACGTTGATAGCGGCCATCTTCAAAACCACACCCTTCGGTATACGAGGTGATATAAGAAATACCCTGTTAAGATTTTTACTCACGTATATATTTTGGAGTCTGAGGTTTGAAAAAAATATATATACTTACAAAAAAAAAGGAAATCTACCGCACCCCATTTACTATTACTGATAAAAAAAGAACAAATAAAAATCGTATATCGGTAGAAAAGTAAACAGAGAGGAAGAAAAGAAGGGAAAAGAGAGACACTAACAAGAGAAAAAAAAATATCACTCTGCATCCATTTACTAACTTTAAAGAAAATTGTTATAAAGAGAAAACGAAAATATAGATGAGTAGAAAAAACGACGAAAAAAAAGAGAGACAGACAGATAGACAAATATATAAACTAACTCAAGAGGATAACTGTTGAAAAATAAAGAGAAGAAAAAAATGTAAAGTCGGATGTATAGAAAGAAAAACACAAGCAATGATACAGAGAGAGGTAGCTAGAGATAAATAGATAGATAGCAAGACAGAAACATAGATAGGCAGACAGATAGATGGCAAGATAAAGAAAGAAAAGTAGATAGATAAAGAGACACATAGCCAGATAAAAAGATACAGAAAGGTAGAGAGGTAGATAGATAGCAAGATAGGTAAGAGATATAACAAATAGGTAGACAGATAGATAGGTACAGAAAGACAGATAGACAGATAGATTCCCTAGTCTCCGCGTCCAGGCTCCGGCCACAACATTACTTCCTAAGGTGCTATTTAATGAATCTCCCGAGGACTTGGCCATCGTTATTAATAGCTTTCCGTCCTTTTTAATGGCCACACTTAAGTCCTCTCTCCCTCTCTCTCTCTCTCTCTCTCTCTCTCTCTCTCTCTCTCTCTCTCTCTCTCTCTCTCTCTCTCGGCTAAAATGTTTCCTCGCCGTCAGATCACAACACCGAAGCGCCGAGGGAGACCGTGTATTTGTCACCCCGTTGAAAGCACCGACAACCACAAATAAAAACACTCGCGACTTCCTGCCTTCCTTCAGCGTGCAATTAAACACACACACACACACACACACACACACACACACACACACACACACACACTGCATCTAGGGAAGTATATGCAAGTAGTTTTTTATATGATTTTTTTTTCTCTTCGTGGTTCTACCGGAAAAAAAAAGTTGCACCTGACCACTTCTCTGTATCAAGCAATGCGTTCACCTCAGGTTTTTTTTAAGTGTATAAGCAAAGTATGTGTTAGGAAGAGTTTTATACGCGTCTTATTGCAGTACTTATAAGTAAGGAGTGGCGCACGACCTCTCAGTCTTAACCGCTACATTCACCTCCGTTTCTTTGAGTCTGTATTAAGGGAACTATGCATAAAGAGTAGTTTTATACGAGTTTCTTTCATAGTTTTTTTTTCCGGGAGAGCGGTAACAGTATTTCCTCTTATTTTTGTCTGCCAAGTGCTATTTTTTTTACCCGACTGTCAGTTATAGAGGGCATTTTTTTCTTTAAACTTTTTTTGCTCAAACGTTGGTTGTATGAAAAAAAGATACGAAAACAGGTCGCCCTCACGGTCTTAAGGTCGCTAAGGTCACGGTCGAGGTCAGTGTTGTGTGACCCGCCGGAATTGACCTGAAAGAAGGGGTCACGTTATAACTACTACTACTACTACTACTACTACTACTACTACTACAGCTAATAATAATAATAGTAATAATAATAATAATAAAAATAAAGCAGGTGTAGAGAGAATAAGAGAAAATGATAGGTAAGATTATTCGACTAAGTAAAAATTAATAATAAAGATGAAGATTAAGGCGAAAGATGAAAATGAAAGACAGAAATGAAAAAAATTTATAAAACGGACATTCTCTCTCTCTCTCTCTCTCTCTCTCTCTCTCTCTCTCTCTCTCTCTCTCTCTCTCTCTCTCTCTCTCTCTCTCTCTCTCTCTCTCTCTCTCTCTCTCTCTCTCTCTCTCATCTATTTGCTTATTATATCTTTCTAGCATCATTTTTTAAGGCGTACACTCTTGATGCTTCTTGTGGTAAATTTAATCAGTCGTAGATGTTAACGTAATTTAACTGAATATCGAACTGAGAATAATTAAAAGATCAGGTGAGGAAAGCAAAGGTGAGGTGAGGTGCAGGTAAGAACAGGTAAGAAAGAGTTAATGAGAAGCCGAGGGAGAGGAAGTGAGAAAGGTGAGGACGGTTCAGAAGAGGCGGAGGATCAAGTGAGGTGAGAAGAGAAGGGGAAAGAGGAAGAAGTGGAGGAGGAGAAAGAAGTGGAGGAGGAGGAAAGGAAGATGACATGCTGAGGAGGTGATGAAGGGAGGTAGAAGTGTGTTAGCGTAAGTAAAGAAGGAAAAATAAGAAGATAGATAGATAGATAGATAGATATGGATTGATAGATAGATGTAGAGAGATAGGAAGACAGAAAAAAAAACACGATAATTTAGACACGTATACAAATGCAACGAAAAAACACACAAAAAAAAAACAGAAAATGAATGAAAAAAAAGATAGTAATAAATAAAATTAAAACAAAGAAAAAATGGGCATCAAATCAAACACAGGGACAAACTTAACGAAAAAAATTAATAGACAATTCAACAGGTAAAAAAAATTAATCCAAAAAAAAACTTAAATCAAGAACAGACGGAAACCGAAAAAAAAAAACATACGCAGTGAATAAGAAACTGAGGAAGGAGAGAAAGGAGGAGGAAGGAAGAGTTGACAGGAGGAGGAGGAGGAGGAGAGATACCTGTAGCAACGTCAGGTAAGGTTGGCCCAGGTGAGGGACGGACGAGAGACACTGCCCATAATATCCTAAACAGGCACCGTCACCTCGACAGTAACTCCCCCTCCACCCCCCCTGCCCCCCTACGCCCCTCCAACCCCCACCTGCCCCCCCATCACCCTATCACCATCCTAACCCTTTGCAAACCCTCACACAAACGCCCCCCACAACTTGTTACCTTCCTCACCTCCAAATCAATCAGCCCCCCCCACCCCTGCCTGCCCCCGCCACACACTTCACCCCTCTAACCCCCTCCTCTTAACACCCCAAAAGTAACCCCCGCCACCCCAATACCCAGTCCCAATACCACTTCTTAGCCCCCAACTTACCACTAACAGCAAGATCAAGTAACCCCCACTGCAGGTTACTTCCCCACCACTTCCCCTCCATCAATGTCTGCCCCTCCCCCTCCTGTTTCCTCTCCTTCCCCCCACAGCCTCTCACTGCCTCCCGATCCACATCTCACCCCCCCTCACACCCCACCTTTCCATCTGGCGCCTCTCCGTGCATGAGAATGGAAGGATACAGACAGATGGACAGATGGACTGATAGATAGACAGTCACATCACCACCACCCCCACCACCACTACTACCTCTTACAATCACGCCATCACCGCCGCCTTACATACAAAGAGGAAAACACACACACACACACACACACACACACACACACACACACACACACACAACACCTGCCCCAACACATCGCCTCCCTCCCCCCCCTCTCCCCCCCCTTCAATTCTTAGCCCTTTAACCCTTCACCTTAAGCTGTTCACCTGGAAACGAAAATGGCTCTCGACAACACCTGAGAAGCGTGACTCACCTGAACGTGTAATTAAACCCCGATAACTCCACTCACCGCAAGGAAACAGGTAAAGGCGGTGGTGGTGGTGGTGGTGGTGGTGGTATGTGTTGTCAAGTTCTATTCATTCTTTTTACGTTTTTTTCTTCTTTTTATTACTTATTTTTTATATTTAACATCTGTCGAAACTGTTCTTCTATACTTATTTTTTCATGTTTATTTATTTTTACCGGAGTGCGGAGTGAAGAACGTGTCCCAATAACTATACAGCGTCATATTTATACACCTACAAGGGAGCGGGTACATTATTATTATTTAGAACTGTATTAAGGAAAAAAATTGTAATATGGGCGTCGGTGTGAGTGTGTAGAGCCTCACGCAGTCATTAATATAAGTACCGTTAGTGTGGTGATTTTATGATCCTTAACCTCATATACTTTTTCTGACCCCTCGTAAAACCCTCTAAACCCTCGTAAAATTTCCTAACGACTCTGAGACTTAAACGTTTTCCTTAGTAACGTTTGGCAATTATAACCTGCGAGTATTAAGAGCCGTGCAAACATCAGTAACATGAACATAAAAGGGATGGTTCAACGATTTTCAACACCATTCAAATATCAATAACCACGGTACGATCAAAAAAGGACAGCGACCCTATACGAGAGAAACCAAAGTAGAAGAAAAGAAGAAAAAAAGAAGTAAAATTTAAAGGGCAGTATAATGTGGACTTGTTTTCTTTTTCTAAGCGTAGTTGTCAAGTCTTCAGTGTGTGGGAGGCGCCGTGTGGTCACCAGCAATCATAGGGTCGCATTTTAAGACATTTCGCCGCCCAAGAACACATATTTGACAAGGCCTTCGTAGGAGTTATGGGCATTTCCAGCAGTAGTTTTATGACCCTGGTGTTAGTTGACCCTTCTTCTGTACCATGAGCCTAAGGGAACACTCATTAGAACTCGACTGACCCCCTCTTTGACCTTCAGAAATTGTTAATGTGAGAAGCGATAGTGTCTTAGAGTATCACGGTGGCGGTGGTGGTGGTGGTTGGCAGGTCGTGAGGTGAAGTCTAGGGTGGCGGCGCACACGTTTTGGCGACGCGATGATAAATGGACGAAACTTGAGGAAGATTAAGGGAAAGATAATGAAGATGAACACGAATACGAGAACGATGAAATATGATGAGGCGCGGGAGACGTCGCTGCACCACGAAAAATAGAATACGAATGCATGAACACGGCTGACAACCCTTCGTTTACACCTCCATCTGTCATAATGCTTTTTCACTAATATTTCTAGACATCCGCTTTCCTCGTTCAGTTCTCATAAATTTCCTGGAGAAGCAGTTAATCCAAAAGCACTGGCTGTTCTTTCGTTGCGACAGGAGTAAAATAAACGTTCCCGCCCTGACGAACGTGTATAAATCCTGTATTCATAACCGTATCGTCACCTGAGTTCACCTGTTTAAGAGCCTCTCGTAGAAGTACCTGGAGTTTTCATGGACTGTTTTGTGACCCTAGTGATATTTTTACCCGAATTATCCATCTTGAACGGGAAAACTGACCCATGAAAGTCCGGTTAATAATCTCAATGGTTTCTCCTTCCTCAATTCGCCAGTTTAAAAGCCTCTCGTAGAAGTAGTTGGAGTTTTCATGGACTGTTTTGTGACCCTAGTGATATTTTTACCCGAATTATCCATCTTGAACGGGAAAACTGACCCATGAAAGTCCGGTTAATAATCTCAATGGTTTCTCCTTCCTCAATTCGCCAGTTCAAAAGCCTCTCGTAGAAGTAGTTGGAGTTTTTCATGGACTGTTTTGTGACCCTAGTGATAGTTTTATCCGACTTCTGCATCTTGAACGGGAAAACTGACCCATGAAAGTCCGCTTAATAATCTCTATGGTTTCTCCTTCCTCAGTTCACCTGTATGAAAAGCCTCTCACAACACTCTCCTTCTCTCCTTTTTCCACTACCCTTCATTCCTTCCTCTCCTTCCTCCTGCATTCCTTTCTCTTCTCCACTCTCTCCTTCCTCACACTACCCCTCACTCCCTCCCTCCTTCCTCTCCTTTCTCCTGCATTCCTCCTCTTCATTTTTCTTTTCTTCACTCTCTCCTTCCTCTATCTCCACTATCCCTCACACCTTCCACTCCTTTCTCCTACGCTCATTGTCTTCTTCTCTCTTTTCCACTCTCTCTCTCCTTCCTCTTCCTCCCAGAACAACTAACATCCCTCCTTCCTTTCCTCTCTCCTAAGCTCCTCGTCTTCATCTTTCTCTCTCTTTCCTCTCCTTCCTCCCCGAACACCACACATCCCTAAACACGCGAGACCAAGGCGGTGTTTTTATTTAAATTTCTCGCTTTAGGTAACCACTTAAGCAGCGGAAAATTGGCCCCACAGGTTAATTACTGCGAGGGGAATGGCTGGCCAGGTGAGGGATTTCAATGTAACTACCTGTTGGGCCGTCAGCGCGTCTTCCGGTGCGCCGTGGGGATGTCGGCAAATATCAGCGTCCGGATCCATAATGCGGCTTAAGTATTATCATTATTTTTTATCACTCTTCATTATTTGTCAGTTTGGTGTCAGCGGTAAACCTCAGCGCTGTCGTCACGCCGTCAGCGCCTCCTCTTCTTCTTCTTCCTCTTCTTCCTCCTCCGCCTGCCGCTGCTGAAGGAGGAGGCAGCGCCGGGTTTCAAAATGGGGGGTTGGTTGCTAGCAGGGTTGTTACCGCTGTCAGACGGATATTTACTACTGATGGATGTTCTGCTGACTCGAGCCTGCTGGGCTACTCCCCCCCCCCCCTCTCCCCCCCTCTCTTTCTCTATCTTTTTGTGTGTTGTTGTTGTTTTCGTTGTTCATGTTATTCCTGTCAATACTGCTGTTGGTTGATGTTGCTGTTCTTGAGCTGTGGTTGTATTTCTGTCTGTTTTTGCATTGGTTGAAGTGAGTAGTGATGCGGTGGGTTTTTTATATTTTTTGTTTGTTCGTTTTAATGGCGTCAGCAAATCGAGGGTGCTGTTGCTGACTTGCTGTTGCTGTTGTTGATATTTCCACGCTGCAGTTGTCTTTTTTTTTAGTTTTGTTTTGGTGGTGGTAATAGAGTCGTGATGCTAAGCTACTGTTTTTTGTTTTGTTTTTGTCGCTCCGGCCCCCCCCCTCAAAAATCCGGAGTTGTTGGTCTTGCTGCAAAATTTCTGTTCTTGTTGCGGTTTTCCTGTTTCTGGCCGCGGTTCGTGGCGGCGGTGGGTGGGTAATGGTACTGTGACACTGTTGATTGTTTTCCTCTTTTGTTTTGCTGGGACTTTAGTGGGGGGAGGAGGAGGAGGAGGAGGAGGAAAAGGAGGAGGAGAACGATGATTCACGCTGAAGCCGAGGCCCCGTGCTGTGAAGGGCCTCCCGCAGCTGTGTTGGTTTCCGGCGCTGCGTGAGTGGTAACGGTGGACGTGTGAGTATCGTCGCTCCTGTACTGACGAAGAAGACACAGACAAGAAAAAAAAACTATAAAACAAAGGACAAAACCACACGAAAAAAACAAAAAATACGAAAATACACAAACAAAAAACCCTATAAACAAGGCAAAAAAAGAAACAGCAAACAAAAAACTATAAACAACAAAACAAATAGAAATATAAACAATCACAAAAATTACAAAGAAAATCCCAAAAACAAATTCTCAATGCCAAGGAAAAAAAAGAAATCAAACTAACGAAGGCATGACACACACAAATAAAACAAAAAAAAAGGTATTTAATAAAGAGAACAAGTAAATATATGTTAACTAACGAAGACAGACACGACACTCACCACCACCACCACCACCACCACCTCCTTATTATGTCACCCGCACAGCCTCCGCCCAAAATACGCCCGCCAGATAACAACAGACGGAGAGGAAGAGAAAAAGAATCATAGACGGGCGAGATTTAACCGAGCCTGGCCGCCACTCAGCCCGTCCTTAAACACACGGCGAGGCTCACTTAGCTCTCATAAACATCTCCTCGTCCCCATACAGCGTCACACGGCACGGACACCTCACCTGGAGAAGAGAAATATTGGCACAGGTGATATACAGAAAAGGGATATTTGTATGCGTGGACGAAAAGGAGAAAATTTATGAGAATGTTAACATGCCCTACTGTTCTGTTCAACGTCAGAAGAAACGAAAACTTCACCTGGAAATGAGAAATATTGGCACAGGTGAAATACAGAAAAAGGATATTTGTATGCGTGGACGAAAAGAAGAAAATTTAGGAGAATATTAACATGCCCTTCTGTTCTCCCTTCTGCGTCACAGGGAATGAAAACGTCACCTGAAGAAGAGAAATATTGGCACAGGTGAAATACAGAAAAAGGATATTTGTATGCGTGGACGAAAAGGAGGAAATTTAAGAGAATATTAACATGGCCTTCTGTTCTCCCTTCTGTTCTGTTCAACGTCACAGGGACTGAAAACGTCACCTGAAGAAGAGATAAATATTGGCACAGGTGAAATACATGAAGGATATTTGTATGTGTGGACGAAGAAGACGAAATTTATGAGAATATTAACGAACACTTCCATTCTGCTTGTCCCATATCCCGTCATAGCAAACGAAAACCTCACCTGGAGAAGAGAAATATAGCCACAGGTAACACAAGTGAAATACAGTAAAAGGATATTTGTATGTGTGGACGAAGAGGACGAAATTTATGAGAATATTAACGAACACTTCCATTCTGCTTGTCCCATATCCCGTCAAACAAAAAAAAACCTCCCCTGGGAGAAATATATACACAGGTAACACACAGTAAAGTGAAATAAAGGATTGGACGAAAAGGACGAAATTTATGAGAATATTAACGAACACTTCCATTCTTCTTGTCCCATATCCCGTCATAGCAAACGAAAACCTCACCTGGAGAAGAGAAATATAGCCACAGGTAACACAAGTGAAATACAGTAAAAGGATATTTGTATGCGTGGACGAAAAGGAAATTAAGGAGAATATTAACATGGCCTTCTTTTCTGTTCTACGTCAGAGGAAAATAAACTTCACCTGTAAATGATAAATATAGGCACAGGTAAAATACAGAAAGAAGGTATGTGTATGCGTAGACGAAAAGAAGGACAATTAGAAGAATGTTAACACATCCTTCTATCCTTCTTGTCCCATACAGTCCGTCTCACAATAAAAGAAAACTTCGCCTGACACAAAAGAAATACAGAATCACCTGAAACAAAAGAAATACAGAATAAGTGAAATAAAGTAGGAAAAAAGAGATGACGTAGTTTGTAGATGGAAAATAATTAACAAACCCTCATCCACGGCCCATAATTACTGCGTCACACAAGAAAGTTGACTCCTGAAAAGAAAAAAAAGGAGAAAATCAGACGGGAGAGAAATAGTGAAAATTATCTGAAGGTCCTCCATGTTCCTTTCCTTCATTCCTTCTTCTTCTTCCTTCTCTTCCTCTTTCTCTCCTCTTCCTGCACCCTTCCCTCTCTCGATCATTTCTACACTCTCCCTCCACCTTTCCCTCCCTCGATAATTTCTACAGACAGACGACAAATAGTGAAAATAACACATATCAGTAAACGAGAGGGAGTAAATCACCCAAACAAACCCTCCTGAGCCTCGTTTAGCACCTGGATACCTGGTCACCTGTCCCTTCCGCTCATTACGTCAGACCAGGCCCGTATTTAAGAACCGGAGACAACGCGGTTAAGAAAATAAGAGATACTGAAAAGATAACAATTAAGATAACTCCAATTTTCTTACTGGCTCAAATACTTTCCTTCCCCTTTAAATTACCGATATTATGTCACCTTAATATTAGTCTTTTTTTTTTATCTGTAGACCAGTTATGAAGAAAAGATAAACATAACTCCATTTCCTTATGAGTTCAAATACTTTCCTCTCCTTTAAATTACCAATATTATGTCACCTAAATGTTAGTCTTTTAATCTTATCTGCAGACCAATACTGGCAAAAAAAAGTACTGAGGGGCTTTCTATTTTCTTTGTGGGTAAAAATACTTTTCTTCCCCTTATCTTATTTTTGTATAGTCACCCCAAAATTTCAGTCTTATTTTTTTAATCTTATTTGCAGACCATAGTGGTGATAAGCTCCTCTGTCTTTTTTTAATTCTTCCGTCCTATACTTTGACCCAAACACTGAATCTTAAATCAAATAAAAAAAGAAAGGCAAAGTTAACAAGAGAACACCGTCCCCTCACAGAACACCTCACCAACTTCCTTCACTTGTATTTCATGAGAGCAGTATCGACGCGGTGATTTTTTTATTTTTTTTATGCAGTTCTTCTTTTGCTCTTCCTCAACATCAATCCCATACAGAAAACAACCATTTTTTTTGTTGTTGTTTTCTCTGCTTTCCGTGACTTTAAATTCTTTCACGAGAGAAATAAAGACGCGTTAATATTTTTTTTTTATCTAACTTTTTTTTTTTTTTTTTTTTTACGTGTATGCATCTAGCACCGATAGGCTTGCTTTAGGGGCCTGGATGGTAGTCGGCCCCAGCCCTTCATGGCGCAGGTAAGTGTTTATAGTGGCGCCATCTTCTCTATAAACCCTCTTTCAACCCCGAGCCCGTACAGAAAGCATTACCAATATTTTCTTTTGTTTTTCCTTCTACTTGCGACTTCAAACTCACTCACAAGGGATATATCGTCACATTATTTCTCTCTTTTCATCTCTTTAGTTCTTGATCAGCTCTCCCTCCACACCAACCCCTTACATACCAAACCACCAACTTCCTTCACTAATATATCTTCTCCTTCCTATGGCAAACTCCACCAAGATCACCATACCGGCCCATTACCCATTCACCTATTTTCTCCCTTACCTAACCCTTGATCTCCCTCCCTTAACACCACAACAAAGAAACGCAAAATGACTAAATGAAACCAATACCTCAATCTACGCCTTCCCACCCGACAGAGAAAGAGACACCGCCGCTACGCCCGCGAGACTTCGTAAGAGACAGGCAGGATAGGCGGAGGCTCGTGGTTAAGGCCTAGAGGGGCTGAGAGGGGGGAGGGGAAGGGGGGCGGGGATGGGCTGCGGGACAAGGGGAGACAGGTGAAGCCAGGTAAGGGGAGGAATGTGAGGCTGGGCGGAACACGAGGCAGTGGAAGTAGTTTATAAGGCAGCGACGTCAAGGCGTTCTGTTCCGTCTCTGTCCCTGTCATTGCCTGTCTGCGTTTCTCTCTCTCTTTCTCGGTCTCTCGGTCTCGGTCTAGTTCTCTCTCTCTCTCTCTCTCTCTCTCTCTCTCTCTCTCTCTATCTATCTATCTATCTATCTATCTCTCCGCCGGACGTCACACCTTCACTTCCACCTGTGATATAGAGAGAGAGAGAGAGAGAGAGAGAGAGAGAGAGAGAGAGAGAGAGAGAGAGAGAGAGAGAAAAAGACACATATCAAGCGAAGAGAACCCAAACAAACACACACACACACACACACACACACACACACACACACACACACACACACACACACACACGGACAGACAAACAAAAAAACGAAAAAAAAAGAGGGAAAGGACATATGAAAAAGAATCCCCCCCTCCCCCCCTTACCCCCGACCCCCCGCAGCAGCATTTACAAGTGTTCACGCGGCCAGGTGTGTGTCGGGGCGGCGGGACGACAAAGCGACACAGAGGAGCCGCCCGGTGAGACACAGACGCGGACGCTGCATGGGAAAGTGTGTGCCGGCGTGATCCGTCAGGCAGGGGAGCGGCGGAGGTGACAGTGGAAAAAATACGTCATAAACAAAGTAAGAGAAGCAGTATTGGTGCGAGTAAGGAAGGGGTGGGGGTGGGCAAAGGTGAGGGAAACAAGAGTGTGTGTATGTGTGTGTGTGTGGAGGGTAAGGAAAGGAGGGGTAGTGGGGAGATAAGGTAAGGGGAAAGAGAGGTATGAGAAAATAAGAGTAGGGATGTTCATGCGGGTAAATTAGGGGTGGTAGTGGACGGAAAGAGAACGTAAAAGAAATAAGAATGTGTGTGTGTATGTGTGTGTGGGTGTGGGGGGGGGGGGATAGGAAAGGGTAAGTAGTGGGTAGATAAGGTAAAGGGAATGGGAGGTGTGAGAAAATAGAGTAGGTGTGTGTGTGTGTGGGTGTGGGTGGGTGGGTCAGGAAGGGAAGGTAGTGGGTAGATGAGGTAAAGGGAGAGATATTGTAAGTCTTAAATCAACCATGTCAAAAATATCATAACTCTCTTGTAAATATATAATAAAAATGTTATAGCCTGATATCATTAATTTAACCATAATATAAAGATTGATAGTAATAATAATAAAGATAATACAAATAAGATATCAAAGTAAAAATAAAAATGATACGAAGATGAAGAAAAAGAAGAATGATTACCACACTGCCAATACTAAGAACCACAAAACAACAACAACAACAACAACAACAACAACAAAAGGAAACTGCATAACAATACTTCCCTCTGTCGTCAATAACACAAAACCATTTTCTTTATCTTTCTTTATCTCACATCTCTCTCTCCCTCTCATGGAAGGACAGAGCGAGGACAGAGCCATAAAGATAGAGCGAAAGGATGATGATGGTGATGATGATGAGGAGGAGGAGGAAGACAAGGAAGAGGAGGAGGAGGGGTAGAGAGGAAGAGGAAGGGAGGGGCGAGGCTTTGATCTGAGGCTCTTGTCGAATCTTCATTGTCTTCGTCTTGCTGCAACGATGGAGGAGGAGGAGGGGGAGGAAGGGAAGGGAAGGAGGAGGAGGAGGAGAAGGAGGAGGACGTCTTCCCGCCCTCCCGTAGCAGGACACGTCTGTAATTACCGGGTGAGGGCCCCCTGTCAGCAGTAATTGTTTGGCCTTAAAATAGTCCCTTTCTCTTCCTCTCCATCACCGGCATCTTGAGGAGGAGGAGGAGGAGGAGGAGGAGGAGGAGGAGGGGGAGGAGTTGCCTTTTGTATCAAACTCGTACCCTTGAAGATGATAAGCTAAAGTGATAATGATGATAACAACGACAATGATAGTAATAATAATAATAATAATAATAATAATAATAATAATAATAATAATAATAATAATAATAATAACAATAATAATAATAGCAATTGCAACAACAAAGATAACTGTAATGCATATTCTTGCTACTAAAACTCCAACCTTTCAAATACTAACCAAATCTTTAAAAAAAAGCACTAATTTCCACTATTTACTCACAAGTCTCAATTAATTCCACACAAACACATACAGGCACCCACACTCACACCTACACCCACACCCACACACCTTCCCCCATCCCCTCCAACTCCCCCCACACCCACAATTAGTTCCTTCACACAAACACACACACAGGCACCCACACCCACACACCTTCCCCCCATCCCCTCCAATCCCCCCACACCCACAATCAAACCCATCCTCGCCCCAGTCCTCCCTTCGCGTTGGGCTGCAGCAACATAAACACTTCAAGACGGACGCGCCCGAGAGAAATGTACCAATTGGAGCAGCGTTATCAAGCAGCGATCAGGTATGCAAATTCATCAGCCAGGTTACCTTCGATACACCTGATAGGGAGTCCTGGCCAGGTGAAGGGAAGGGAAGGGAATGGAAGGGAGGGGAAGGCTGCAGGGGAAAGGTGGGAAGGAAGGGTCGAGGAGGTAGGGAAAGGAGAGGAAAAGGAAGATATGAGATTGAAGAATGAAATTAAAGAAAGGTAAGAGTGAAAAGAATGAAGGAGAAAGGTGCAGTGAAAAGGTGGAGAGGAAAGGTAGGAAGGAACGAAAGGTCGAGGGAGGAAAAAGAAGGAAAGGAAGGACAAGAGGAAGGAGAGAAAAAGGGGGATACGAGGTTAAAGGATAAAATTAAAGAAAAGAGAGAGAGAGAGAGAGAGAGAGAGAGAGTCAAACAAGAACAATTCAATCCGGTTCTTACTGCGAAATTGATTTGTCCGTTTGTCTTTTTGTCGATCTGTCTGTCTGTCCTTCTATCTGCCCATCTGTCTGTCTTGCTGTCTGCCGCTATCTCTGCATATCATCTACGTCTCTGGATATCTGTCTGTCTGTCTGCCTGTTAGCCTGCACCCCTGTCTGTCTGTTAGTCTGTCTGTTGGTCTGATAGCATGCTTATCTCCATTACCAAAAACAGAACATTAGAGAGACAAACAGTTTAAGATAGAAGGCGAATGGAAAATAATTAAAAGAAAACAGCAAAACAGAGGGTGATTAAGTGAGAAAGGATATGGAAGGTTATGCAAAACAGATGAATGGGAAAACGCAAGAAAGGAAGGAAATAAGCAGAAAACAACAAAACAGAGGGTGATTAAGTGAGAAAGGATATGGAAGGTTATGCAAAACAGATGAATGGGAAAATGCAAGGAAAGGAAGGAGATAGGAGAAAGGATGAAGGAAGAGGTTTTTTTTTCCTTCTCTCCCTCACTTCTTCACTTCCTCTTTTCCAGTTTCCTTCTCTCCTTTTCTTAACCCTTCCCTTCCTTTCTCTCCTCTTTCCCCTTCCCTCTTCCTTCTCTCCCTCTCTTCCTTTCACTCTCCTTCCTTTCCTTAGCCCTTCCCTTCCTTTCTCTCCTCTTTCCTCCTCCGTCTTTCTTCTCTCCCTCTCTTCCTTCCACTCTCCTTCCTTCCTTTTCTTTGCCATTCTCTTCTTCTCTACCCTTTTGTCCTCTTCTCTTCCTTCTTCCTCATTCGCATTTTCTTCTAGTTACTTCCTTCCATTTTCTCTCCGTCCCTTCTCTCCTTAGTCCCTTCCCTTCTTCCCTCTCCCGTTTTCTCCCTCTCTTTTCCTTCTTCCCCCCTCACATTTTTTCCCTCCATTCTCCTTCCCTTCTCTCCTTAGTCCTTCCCTTCTTCGCCTCCTTTTTCTCCCTCTCTCTTCCTGCTTCCCCTCTCACATTCTTCCTTCTATTCTCCTTTCCTTAATTCTTCTCCCTTACCCCCTTCCCTCTCCCTTCTTCCTCCATCGCTTCTTCAAGTTCCTTCCCTCCACTTCTCTTTCCTCTCCGTCCTTAACCCTTCCTCTCTTCTTTCCTTCTTTCACTCCCCGCCCTCATTCCTCTATTTCCTTCTTTCCACTCTTACCTTTCTCTCCCTAGTGGTTCCCTCCCTTCCTTCTGACCCCCTTCCCACTCCCCCCTCCCCCCCACCCCTTCTCCTTCCCCCCGACGCCTTGATGCATCCGTAATCAGGAAAACAAAAGAGGGCTGACTTCCCCTTCATGTCCTCAGTGGTATCAAGAAGGGAATCGGGGCACGTCAGGAGGAGGAGGAGGAGAAGGAGGAGGAGGAGGAGGAATGATGGTCTTGTATGGAAGGGTACTTAGTGTGTGTGTGTGTGTGTGTGTGTGTGTGTGTGTGTGTGTGTGTAATGAACAAGAACAATAGAAAAACAAAAACAAAGAAACAAGAAGAACAAAAGCAGGAAAAAAAGAAGAGGAAAATGAAAAACAAAAACAAAAACGACTACGAAAAAGGAAGAAGAGAGAGAGAGAGAGAGAGAGCAGAGAAGTAATTATTTCTGCATATTTTACTGACCTATTACCTTACCTGCCCATAAATCGAGAGACGGAGAGAAGGAAGGAAGGGAGGGAGGGAAGCAGGGAGGGACGGGAGCGAGAGGAAGGGGTAAGAGGAAGAGAGGCAGAGAGAGAGAGGGGGGGGGGGTGAGGGGGGGCGAGGCATAAAGGGGTATAGGCGCCAGGGGTAAGAATTCAGAACCCATGTCGGGGCCGAACCTCCTTTGTGTCGAGGCATGAGGGTGCTTGTCGGGCACGGGGAGAGTGGACGACGAGGCTACCGCAGGGCTGGTACTTAGCTCACTCCCTCTCCCTCTCCCTCTCCCTCCCTCTCTCCCTCTCCCTCTGTCTCTCTCCCTCCCTCTCCCTCTGTCTCTCTCCCTCCCTCTACAAATCATCACCCAGACCACCATCACCACCATCACCGCTTCCAAATTCGTCAGACTTATTTTCCCTTTTCTTCTCCTTATCCTCATACTTTTCTTCTCCTCCTCCTCCTTCTCTTCCTACTACTAATACTAATACTAATTCCAATACTCCCCCTCCCCCTCCCCCTCCCCATCCTCCTCCTCCTCCTCCTCCTCCTCTTCTACATGGAATGAGTGGTTCAGCAAGAGGAGGAAGAGGAGGAGGAGGAGAAAGTAGTGATGGAAGGGTTGTCCTGTGTTTTCCTGTGTTTTGTGAAGGAGGAGGAGGATGAAAAATTGGAGGAGGAGGAGGAGGAGGAGGAGGAGGAGGAGGAGGAGGAGGACACAGAGTTAAGTGGGTTAGTAGGTAAGCCTTTTAACCCTTTTTTTTAAGTATGGTCACGAAATGGAGGAAGGAAAGAGAGAGAGAAAAGGAGAATGAAGGAAGATAAATAAAAATAATAAAAAAATAGCAAAACGAAATGCGACTTCTTTGGTTTGTCATAAATAATAATGAAAAAAAATAAAACGACCGAAAACAGAACCTTTGAGAGAGATAAGAGATAAAGAACTTAGAGATGAGAGCAGCGAGTAGCGGGCTTTTTTTATTATTGTTTTCTTTTTTTTGTTGCCCTTGAGCTGCCTCCTTTGTTGTAAAAAAAAAAAATGGATGATAATGGAGAAAAAGAAGGATGGAAGATAAAAAAGGCAGCGTATTCATTGCAGTTACTCATCTACAGTGACTTACACGAAAACTGACCCAAACCTTCCTTCGTCTGCATTTCCTCCCGCCTATGACTTGACCTCCTTCATGAAGAGCGAATCAAGACACCTCTCCACCCGAAATTGACCTCTCTTTTGGCCACTCTTAAGTTTTGTCTGTTATGGAAGCGGTGAGTAGCGCGCTTATTTTCTACTCTTTTTGTTACACTTGAGCCGTCTTCTTTGTTGTAAAAAAAATCCTATCTCACCTGTTGTCACCTGCGCACTCCTCGGCCAAGCATTTACCTGGTGAGTGGCAATGTCCTGCTACACCTGAGTTACACGTTCCGTCCAGGTGTGCTTTTCTTACCTGGGGATAATTAAGTGTTTGTTCCGTCACGTTAGTTTGGTTCTACTTTGTGAGCACCTAAACTTCTGACGGAATGGACTAACAGACAGACAGACAGACAGACAGACCCAATAACAAGAAAAAAGAAGAAAGGGAGAGGCAAAAGGGAACCGAAAAGGAAAATGTAGTTAAAAAAAGAATAGAGGAGAGGAATATTAGGAGGCACATGATGATGAGTATATAAAAGACAAACAGACAGACAGACAGGTTAAAAGAAAGACATACAGATAGATAGACGGTCCTGAGCTTAACCCAATCACTAGTTTCTGCTTAAAATATAAGGTCAAGAAATCATGAAGAAACTCGTGAAAGGTCTTGAAAATCGCTTATTCCACGGTTTAGTAGTATTTGTAACACCTGAAGGATGGAATTACAGGTGTGTGAGTGAGGGGGGCATCTGGCTGCATGTAATTGTGTGTGTGTGTGTGTGTGTGTGTGTGTGTGTGTGTGTGTGTGTGTGTGTGTGTGTGTGTGTGTGTGTGTGTGTGTGTGTGTGTGTGTGTGTGTGTGTGTGTGCGCAAGCCTTTCCTTTCCCTGCCTCTCAATAAGCTCCATTCCTTTTCGTTCTGCCCTGATTGCAGTAGAATCAGGTAGGGCGAAACAAACTCCCTTCCGCTCCCCGTTCCCTTCCCCTTCCCTTCGCCCTCGTTGCCGTAGAGTCGTGTAGGGGCAGAGCAGCAGTCATGACCCGGAGCCGTTTGCAGAGTCCGGTAATTTGGCAGCCACGCACGCACCGTCACGCACAGCAATCAGCGGCGCGGGTCAACCGGCCAATTGTGCTCCCGTCCCGCGCCGGAGACACGACACGGGCGGCCCGGGACACGCGAGCCCCGAGATGCGTACCAAGGCAGAAGGAAGGAAAGAAGGACACTAATGCAAGACAGAATATACTGAAGAAAATGTTTATGCTTCCACAGCCAGCCGAGGACACGCGAGCCCCGAGGTGCGAACCCTGTGTTCTTATGTGGGACAAAAGACAAAGGTGGAAGGAGAAAATCAATCAATCAGTGGGGGCATACGCCGAGGGGCGCGTCGCCTCGCCCACCCTACGACGCCAGGCCTGAGAGTACCCCCGGGCGAGTCTCCATGCAGGCCCCTTCCCATCCTGAGTACCTCCTGGCAGAACCTATGAAATTTCTCAAGCCACGAACTCCGTGGGCGTTCCCTTGGCCTCCTCCACTTTGGATTTCCCTTACAGAAACAACCCCATGAGCAGGATCAGCTCCTGGGTGGCGTGCCACGTGCCCGTATAGCCGGAGTTGGCGTTGACGGACTATGCAGGTAATATATGTCGAATCGGTCTCACGGAGTAGTCACCGGTTTGACACAGTCATCCCATGGCGATACCCCATGATTCTGCGTAGACATTTATTACCCAAGGCATCAATCCGCCTCTCCAAGTCCCTATTTAGTGTCCATGTCTCACAGCCATAGAGTAGGACAGGGAGCACAAGGGACTTGAAGACCCAGATCTTTGTCCTTCACAGGCATCGACAACGCCATATATTCGTGCCGAGCGAGTCCATAACACCGTGGGCCAAGCCAGTCCGCGTAAGACTTCGGGGCGAGACCCACCGTTGTGCTACCATGGCATGTGAAATTTTCCGAGATATCAATATCCTCGCCAAGAAGGAAACTAATGCAAGACAGAATATATGGAAGAAAATAATAATGCTCTCCTCTTGATGCTTCTCCTCTTGAAAGTCATAAAAAAAAACATGAAGGGGAAAAAAGACTGAGTGAATTAAGGAATGATGACAAACACAAGTGCCTGAGGCTGACTAACAGACCAACACTGCAGAGCCAAGAACCTACTAACAGACCAACACTGCAGAATCCAACACCTCTTACCAGACACCGTGCAAGGAGTCACACATTCTTGAGGTCAAATAAATGGGACACCAAATTCCAGCGACTTCGTTGTATAAAAGCCACAACGAAACAACCTCGAAGGGCCAAAATGACTTATTCCTTGAGGTCAAAGGTCAGAGGGAGTCATGGCGTGAAAGAGGAGAGGTCACACGCACACGCACACACACACACACACACACACACACACACACACCTCAATGTGTTGTATGGCTTTTTTCAACCTGCTGTGGCGACTTTGGTAGAGGAGGAGGAGGAGGAGGAGGAAGAAGAGGAGGAGGAGGAGGAGGAGGAGGAGAAGGAGCACCAGGAGCATCAAGAACCAGGAAGAAGAGAAGGAGGAAAAATAGAGAAAATTAAAACCAACTGGACAAAAAGAACCAGAAGGAGGAGACGGGGAAGTAGGAGAAGGAGAGGAAGAAGCAGAGGTAGGAAGAATCGGACGAGGAGGAGGAGGAGGAGGGGCATCATTACCTCCGAGTGTCTCCCCGCCCTCCGTCTCTGTCACACTGTCGACGCCCGTGCAGAATGTTGTTATGGAGGAATAAATCTTTCGCGAGCAAACACACGGCGAGGCGGGCGACGCGATGCTGACCTCTGGCGGCGAGATGAAACACTAACCCTTCACCTGGGCCGCAAGCATCTGTTTTTATCTTGCTTTAGTGTTGCTTTACGTTGTAGCACATGCATGCCACGAGTGTCTGGAGGAGGAGGAGGAGGAGGAGGAAGGAAATGGAGAAGAGGAGGAGGATAAGAGTCAAAATGAAGAAGGGAAGAATTTGAACATAAGGAAAATGAAGACAGGAAAAGGAAGAAAATGGGAGGAGGATAAGACAGTCAAAATGAAGAAGGGAAGAATTTGAACATAAGGAAAATGAAGACAAGAAAACGAGGAAAATGGCGAAGAGGACAGATAAGAAGATGAAGGCAAGGAGAACTTAGAATGAGGTAGAGGAAGACAGGAGAAGAAAATGGTGAAGAGGAAATTGAATAGACGCAAGAAAATGAAAGAAAAAAAACGGACAGGTTATTAAGCTTAAAGGAAGAGGAGAGAGAAAGAAAGGATGATGATGAAGGAAAAGAAAAGACAAAAGAAGAGAAAGGAGGAATGAGGAAAAGGGATGAAAGAAGGGACAGAGGGTGACAAGTAAAAAAAAAAAAAAGCTACGATGGAATTATTTTTAAAGGAGGAAGGAGGAAAGAAAGAAAAGAAGGGAGGAAATTTGAAAAGAAGTAAATAAAGAAGAAAGAGGAGGGAAGGAGGAAGAGGGAAACAAGCAAGGAAGTAAGGAAAGAAGGGAGTAAAGGAGGAGAAAGAGAAAAACAAACAAACATGAAAGAAAGAAGGAAAGAAAAAAAGAAAGAACAAGAGAAAGAAAAAAAAGAAAAAAGAAAAAAAGAAAGAAAGAAAAAGAGGAAGGAAGGAAGGGGAGAAGGACCTAACCCCCTAAACCACACATCCCTTCAATCTCAGTAACCTTCCCTTCACCCGACAGATTGTTATCACACGAGTCGACCAGCATCTCCCCGGGGACAGACACAGCATCCACACAGCATCCACACGGTATACAACCTCCACATATCACCCCCACAGCATCCACACGGCATACAACCTCCACACAGCACCCACAGAACATCCACACAAAGCCATATCCAACAGCATCTGAACCACATCAACATCACAATCCACAGCATCTAAATAGCATCAACACCACATCCACGTCATTCATCCACATCGCATCATGCATTAAACACCATCCACTCATCACCGCATCTACATCACCCACACACGGAGAAAGAATAAAAAGCTAAACTCGGCGCCTACAAAACAGCGCCATCTTACGGAAACTTATGAATATCCAAGATCGGTATTCTTAGAACGCTTCCGCCTCTCGCCTCAATTAGGCCAAAAAATAGTGTTTTTTCACGTTCATGGTACAGAGGAATGGTAAAAAAAACTACCTCTTGAAATGCTCAAAACTCCTACGAAAGCCTTGTCAAATGTGTGTGTGTGCTCGGGCGGCAAAATATTTAAGACTATGAACCTATAACTAAGTTCGTATTCTTAAAGGTATCGGCAGCTCAGTTCGTCCGGTTGGAAAGCCTCTCGTAGAAGTTCCTGGGGTTTTCATGGACTGTTTAGAGATACTAGTGACAGATTTACCCGACTTCTGCACACCTTGAACGGGATAATCACCCATGAAGACCCGGTTAATCTTCTCTGTGACCCTGGAGAATAGTCGTAATGGGAGCCCGATACGTTTAAAAATACTGACCCAAGACTAAGTTCAATGTTCTTAAGCGTATCGGGGTCACATCACGACGATTTCCCGACGCCAAAGAGGATTAACCGGGTTTTCAAGGGTGGTTTTCCCGGTCATGATGCAGAAGTCGTGTAACGGGGTTATTACACTGGGCAAATTTTTCGTGGATCTTCAGTCAAACCACGATTTCCGCTAGCGTGGTTCTCATTTGTTTCGTGTTATTGCTGATGATGATGATGGTGAGTAATACCGTCGTCCTTCGGTGAAATCTACCGTAGCTTTGGAAGATCGTGGACACGTCAGAAAACAACGGAAATATGAGAACCACGCCAGCGGAAATCGTGGTTTGACTGAAGATCCACGGAAAATTTTGCCCAGTGTAATAGCCCCTTAAAACTACCACTATAATCTGTTTCATCTCACCTGTCCACCAACAAAGCGGGATTTTGAAGGATGTGGCACCTGCGTATTGCTAGTTCGTGAATACGTGAAAATCAACTGTTGTGATAGACAGTCAAGCTTATTTTTCAATAATATATATGAATGTCTATGTATAAAAAAAAGAACTCTGTCATTTGCATCGATAAACTAACATACAAGCACACGAAAAGACAAGCTTGTATCAAATAACAGTCACATCATGCTCGAACAACCAACGGTTTTTCAAATTCATATAATTCATCTCATTTCAGGTATATTAAAAGACATCTGGCTCTGCAAGTGCAAATAAAGGGCATTTTCATAAGTAAACACAAACATTTGAATATATCACTGGAAAAATAAAGTTTATCTTCACGCAAACACGAACTAACAGTGCGCAGGTGCCACATCATTCGCGAGTAGACAGACTGAATGAAACGGACTGACTATAGGATCATAAAGCAGCCCAGGAAAAGCCCAGGAACTTCCACGAGAGGCTTATCAAACAGGGAGTATAAGTAACCAGGCTACCAATGAAAACCGAGTCCGTACCAATCGCAGCGGACGGGTTAAAAAGCAGGAGAACTGAGGTGCCGGGAAGTCTGAAAATACGGGGTGAAGGGGCGCGCCATCACTCCCTCATGAGCCGAGGAAGGGGCCCAGTGAGGCGTCCCCGTCGGCGGCCCTTCCCGAGCTGGCCACAAAAACCCAGATGAAGGGATCGTTGATGCGTCGCGATAGAGGAGGCTGATTGGATCCCAGGAATGCATAATCCAATCAATAATCCCAATGATACGAGGCGACGTGACTCAGCGCTGACCGTATCGGGAGGGGCAGGGCCGGGTCGTGTGTGTAGATGGTGGTGGTGGTGGTGGTAGTGGTGGTAGTATGGTATGGTGTGGTGGTGATGTGGTGTGGGTGTAAGCGGAGTGGTGGTATGGTGATGTGAGTGGGTGTGGTGTGGGAGTATGGTGTGGTGTGGGAATGTGGTGGGGGATCTGTGATGATGATGGTGATGGTGGTGGTGGTGGTGGCAGAAGCTGTGATGGGTATGTTTATGGTAGTGTGCTGCGGTGTGTGTGGTGTGACTGAAGGTATTTATCAAGGACATTAAAATACAAAAAACATTCAACATTTTTCCAGGTCCACTTTAACCCGATAACTGCGGGGATCATGTTTCTTAAAGGTCCCTCTAAGCGAGACAAAAAGAAAAAATCATCACTCATGCAAACCATTTCATAATATATATCAACGCATTTCTGATCAGTTTATGCATCATCTATTTTGGGGGGTTTATATCATGGCAAAAACTTGGCCTGTCGCTGGTACACGGTAAAGCCACAAATTCCGTCCGTCGCTGCTACCGGGTTAAACTATTACAAAACGCAAGGTCTGATAAAAATAACTAAAAAATATGCTGCAATAGTTTTTACTTTTGTCTTAACAGTAATGATGACAGTATTGCTATTAATACTAACAAAAAAAAAACACGAGTTAGCCTCCCTGGCCTACATTTCCCTTACCCTACTCTGAAATGCAATGCCCTACCCTACCTTACCCAACAGCCTTCCTCACCCTACCCTTTTCACCCAGACATATACCTTCCCCCGAACTGCAATGCTTTACCTTAGTACCTACCCTACCAAACCTTATCCTTTACCCTACCCAATCTTATCCTTCTTTTACCCTACCCTCCCTTACCCACCCTTCGTCACCCTTCCCCGGCTTACATCTCCTTGACTACATTCACAGAAGCGTCGGTGTCGGTTTGGCCTTCTGAATCTTCCCTGCAGTGCCCTACCTTACCCTACCCACCCTTACCCTTCTTTACCCTCCCCTCCCCTTCACCTTCCCCGGCTTACCTCTCCCTGACTACATTCACAGAGGAGTCGGTGTCGGTTTGGTCTTCTGACGCTTCCCCGAGACCGAGAGAGAGAGAGGGAGAGAGGAACCGAGAGGAGCCCTTTGCTGGCGATGGGCGGGGTGATAAGACGGGTCCCTTTGTTTCCAAGCTGACAGGCATCCGACGGCTACCTGCGTGATTGACCTCCGGATAACGATAATGATAAACAATTGCATCTTTTCGGCGGGTGCAAGGCGTCGGGTGTAGCGGAGTGTGTATACAGAGGAAGGTGTAGCTAAGTGTAGTGGTGTGTGTTGTTCAGTAAGGGTGTGTGTGAGTGAGGTAGTGTGGGTGCAAGTGATGCTAGGTGGGGTTTAGTTAGTTATGTTAGGTGGGGTTAGGTTCACAGGAGTTGCTTTCCATACACCTACCGGCCTCTTGCAGACATCGAGAGAGTACGTACGGGCAATTATCAACTCGAACACTCCTGCAAGCATTTATCACATGTAACTATTGAACACAGAAGTTATCTCAAAGGCACACAAGGCACACATAGTTGGTCTACTAAAGCGACATGATAATGCAGAATTTCTCACCGTTATTGCCACAAAACATCAGCTCAAGAGTCCAGAGGCCATCCCCGGGCAGCACTAACAGATCAAGCCGCTGACATTGGGCCAAGTTGAAAGGGAACTGCCTCACATCCTGCCCCACCCTCAACAGGCAACCATCAATCCGAATCCCTGAATATCGAATCATTGCGTACCGAAACACACACAAGGGAAATACCCGTCACATGTATATACGCAAAATGCAACAATGACAGACCTGAAGATTCAGCACACCACTTATAAATAATAGTTTCAAATAATTAATACATATACTAACACAATTGGATTACAGTGTGTGTGTGTGTGTGTGTGTGTGTGTGTGTGTGTGTGTGTGTGTGTGTGAAAAAACAAAACGAAACACACACACACACACACACACACACACACACACACACACCAATAAAAAAAAAGATAAAACACAAAAAACATCTCCTTTAACGTTCCTGGTCCATTCAGTGATAACAATGATACCAAAACAGACACACCAAACAAAATAAGATAAAGCAAACAGAAAACACTAATAACAAACGTCCCCTTCTAAACACCTTTCCCGGGCCATTCAGCGATAAGGCGAAGGCTCATTAGGGCGTCACCTCGGCCCGCATTCCTCGCGATAATCAGGTGTCGCCTCGTTAATGCAGGTGATTAGAGACTGGATTACCGGCCGCCTAATTAATTGTCTCGTGAGCTGATCTGAGACAGGTACGAAGGCAGGTGAGATGACCGATCGCCCTGCATCTCTCTCTCTCTCTCTCTCTCTCTCTCTCTCTCTCTCTCTCTCTCTCTCTCTCTCCTCCTCCCTATCTCTATCTTACTCCTCTCTTCTTCTCTTCTTCGTCTGCCTCTTCCTTTCTCCCTCCCTCACTCTCTCGTCTTATTCCTCTATTATCTCTCTCGTCTCCATCTTTACCCTTTCCCTTTCCCCTCCTCTTCCTCTTCTCTCCTCTCCTCCTCCTCTTCCTCTACCTGTATACACCTGATTAAGAAAGCATCTCCAGGAATAGTAATGTTAAAGACTCGAAGGATCTATTTTGTTACAGGAGGAGGAGGAGGAGGAGGAGGAGGAGGAGGAGGAGGAGGAGGAGGAGGAGGAGGAGGAGGCGTTGTTGTGATGCCTTGACAGGGGTACATGCAAATGGCTCCCTGTTTCTTCATATTTATTCTCCTCCGCCTTGACTCACTCGCTCACTCACTGATTATAATTGTTACTGGTTCGGAAAGGAGACGGTCGGGTTTGTTTGTCTTGTTGCTGTTGTTGTTGGTGGTGGTGGTGGTATGTCTGAGTAGGGGGGAGTGATAGTAGTAGTAGTAGTAGTAGTAGTAGTAGTAGTAGTAGTAATAGTAGTAGTACAAATAGTAGCAGAGGTAGAGGATGTATACCCATATAAACATGTTCCTCCTCCTCCTCCTCCTACTCTTCCTCCGTGTCCTTCTTCTTTTGGATGAACATAATTAATGAACGAAGCTGAGTGTGTGTGTGTGTGTGTGTGTGTGTGTGTGTGTGTGTGTGTGTGTGTGTGTGTGTGTGTGTGTGTGGGATAAAGTTTTCTGAGAGCAAAACCTTTTAATGTCTGTATAAGAACGCCAGCCTATATGAGGAGGAGGAGGAGGAAGAGGTAGAAGATGAAAAAGGATAAAAAAAAATACAAAAAAAATACAAAAAAATAAGAAAACTAAAAAGGACGAGGCGCGACAGATGAGGCGGCGAAGAAGAACACAGAGGCGAAGACTGATAAATAGGAGGAGAAGGAAGAGGCAGAAGATGAAAAGGGATAAAAAATAAAAATAATAAAACGAAAAGGGAAACAACACGGCAAATAAATAGACGAAGAAGACGCAGAAGGGGAAGCAAAGGAATAGAAGAAGAAGAAGAGGAAGAGGAGGAGGAAGAAGAGAAGGAAAAAGAAGAGGTGGAAGATGAAAAGGGATAAAAAATAAAAATAATAAAACGAAAAGGGAAACAACTCGGCAAATAAATAGACGAAGAAGACGCAGAGGGGGAGGCGAAGGACTAGAAGAAGAAGAAGAGGAAGAGGAGGAAGAGGAGGAGGAAGAAGAGGACTGAGGCGATTATGTCCGATGGGTATCAGGCTGACGAGTGTGTGTGTGCGTCAGTATGTTTGTTTGTTCATTCGTCGGTCCGCCCCGTAACTCCGCCGCAGATAATATAACGCCGAGCTACTGTCGCCGTATATTGAGGGAGTGACCCCCCCCCACACCCCGCCCTTCTCTCTCTCTCTCTCTCTCTCTCTCTCTCTCTCTCTCTCTCTCTCTCTCTCTCTCTCTCTCTGTTTTCCTCAATTTCTTTCTTTTTTTTATTTCTTGATATTTTCTCTCCTCTTTTTTTTTCTTAATTGCTTTCTTTTTTCTCATTTCATTCTCTCCTGTTTTTTCTATCTTTCCTTTTCCTTGTTTTTCTGCCCTGCTCTTTTTTTCTTCTTTCGGTAACCATGGCAACGTTATGAAGAGCAGCCCGCCGCTCCCCTGTAGAGGAATTAAGGCGTGAGGGCAGGCAGTGTGTGGAGGCAGTGGGAACGGTGACACTGGTAAAGGAAGCTTGGAGAGGAAACAACGATGACAGTGCTGGCCTTTCTCCGTTTTGTCACGTGTCAGTAATGCAATGAAAATGATGACGCCTGAAGATCTTTCCAACGTTCAATAAAACACCCAACAGACCGACACAGCATTGAAGTCAGTTTGGGTGGGGACCGAACTTCTTCACAGCACTGCCGCATCACCCCAATACACCACTCTCTCCCACTTATGTCATCTACGTACTACTGGAAAGTGTGTATCAAATATTCTGTACACATTACATAATAAATGGCAGCTCTGTGGCTAGGGGACTCACTGGGCCCGCCTAAACTGATTTCACAGCTGAGTCGGATTATAATATTTTGCCTCGAATTGCGTCACGGTGGTGTAGAGGTTAACAATATTTAGGAAGACTCTTGCCGACCCCTCGACTGACCCCACCCCACCCCACCCGCCCCACAACAACAATAACAACAACAACACCATAGCCATAGCACCACATCATAGTTTTCTTATCTCCCTACTTCCTCACCTTTTTCTTCTTTTTGATACTTTTGTCCTCCTCCTCCTCCTCCTCCTCCTCCTTCTCTTCATGTACTCCTCCTCATCCTCCTGGTCCTCCTCGTCACCTCTCCCACCAACCCACCATCCCCAACCCTCCCACCAGCCCCCACCCACCATACCTCACCCCCACCCTCACCAACCCTTCCGCGCCCCAGTCGAGGCTAAGAAGAGCTAAACGAGGAACAAGAGGACCATTACGAGCGCCATTTTCTCAGGCCGCGGCGACGAACGGGGCGGATGAAGAGCGAGGGAGGGAGAGGGAGAAGAAGAAAGAGCCGGCCAGAAGACCCCCATTTACGAGCCTTGTACACATCCATTTAATTATATAATTACACACAACATTAGCATATCAATACCGGGACGGGGCTGCGGCGCGTCGACCTGCCATTACTCATCTGACCATTGTTTTAAAAGCTACAATTTGGTCCTGGGTCTTGACTCCACCATGGGCTTGTGTTCCCCCCCCCCCACCCCCCATTCCTCTTCCCTCCCTCCCTCTCCCCTTCTTTCCCTTCCCTCCCCCGGACATGTCTTCCCTCTCTCCCTTCCTTTCTTTCTCTTCGTTATCCTTAATTACTTTCGTCCTCCGTCTTCCTCTATTCCTTTTCTTCTTCCTCATTTTCCTCCTTCTTTCTTCCTTTTTTACATCTCTCCTTTTTCCTGGGCTTGTGTTCCCCCTCCCCCTTCCTCTTCTTCCCTTCTTTCCCTTCCCTTTCCCTCCTTCTCCTCCAGACCCCTCAATAATCCTCTCCCTTCCTCTCCCCTCCTTCCTTCTTTTTCTTTCTCTTCGTTATCTTTCATCTTTTTCTACCTCTCTACTTTATTATTTTCTCTCTTCTTTCCTCGTTATCATTGTCCTCTGCTTACTCCTCTTCCTCTTCCTTACTTTTGCCCTACGTCTTTACTCCTTTTCTTCCTCCTTTTTCTTCTCCCCTTCCTTCTCTCCTCATTCCCTCATTCGCAATTCGCCTCATTCTCTTCAGTTAACCTATCATCTACTATTCCATCACTATCCTTCTATCTGTCTGTCTTTATCATATACATCCTCCCTTTTCTTCTTCTTCTTCACCTCTAAACTCCTTCATCTCACCTAGTACAACATATCCTTTTTTTTATACATTTCCCAACTCTACCTCACTCTTTAACTCTCTATTTTCTCCTTTTCCTGCACATCCTATCCTTCTTTTCCCTTATCACTAAACTTTTTTCTCTATATATATTACCCATTTTCAGGCTCTCCCTCTCCTTCATTGTCCTTCTCTCTCCTTCTCTCTCCTTCATTCACTTCTTAAATTTTCCTTCTCCTTATATTACACATCCTCCCTCTCCTTCCTTCCTTTCTCTTCTCTCCTCCTCCTCTTTTTCCTTTTCTTCCTTATCCTTGCCTTACTTTTGTCCTCCGTCTTCACCTCTATTCCTTTTCCTCTTCCTCCTCTTCCTCCTTTCTCCTTATATTCCACATTCTACCTCTCCTCCCTTCCTCTCTCCATTTTCTCTTCTTCTTTCTCTTCGTTATCCTTGCCTTACTTTTGTTCTCTGTCTTCACCTCTGTTCCTCTTCCTCCACTTAATTTTTTTCCTGTCTCCTTTTATACTACACATCTTCACTCCTCTTCACTACCCTCCTAGCTTCTCCTCCTCCTCTACACAACACCGGGGCCAGAGGAGGCGGGAGAGCGGGGGGCGAGGAGGGAGGGGAAGGAACATACAGGTAGGTGATGTCTACACGCACAGGTAAGGTAATGGGAGGGCTCAGGTGCCGCCTATTCTTTGGGACTCACTCGCGTCCAAAAGAATCTACCACCTTCCTTTTCCTACCCCTTCTTTATCACCTCTACTTTTATTTTGTTTCTTTTTATATAACACATCCTACTTTCCCTACCTTCCTTCCTTCCCTCTCGTTCACTTCTAACTTCTTCCTTTCTTCCTATAATTCAAAAAGAGACTGTCACTTTACTTTCCTACCTCTCCTTAATCTACTTTATTTTTTTGTGTTTCTTCTTATATAAATGTCCTATCTTCCCTACCTTTTCCCCTTCTGATTCACCATTAACTCCTTTTCTTCTTATATTTTACATCCTCTCTCTCTCTCTCTCTCTCTCTCTCTCTCTCTCTCTCTCTCTCTCTCTCTCTCTCTCTCTCTCTCTCTCTCTCTCTCTCTCTCTCTCTCTCTCTCTCTCTCTCTCTCTCTCTCTCTCTCTCTCTCTCTCTCTCTCTCTCTCGCCTCACGTTCAGCCCTAACTCCTTCCTTTCTTATATTGTGCATCTTCGTTCTTCTCTTTCTCTCCTTCCTTTCCCTTATATTACACCTTCGTTCTTCTCCCTCTCCTCCTCTTCCTTCATCTCTAACTCCTTCCTTTCTCCTTATATCACACATCTTCGCTCCTCTCCCTCTCCTACACCTCTGCCATCACGCCGCTTTCCCGGGCCTCCTACGCCTCCCGCTATAGTGCACAGGACCGCCGCCAGGGGACACACTAGGCCGTAAGCTCGTGCAATACGCGGCCCCGACAGTTATAATGACAGTGGAAGAAATTAATGTGTCGCGCCGGGTTTGTGGTGAGCAGGCGAGCGAGCGAGCGGTGATATAGAAGTGAGGGGGGAGGGGGGGGGTGATGTAGAGATGGTGGTTGCTAGAGGCGTGTTTGGTGTTGGTGGTTGTGGTGATGTAGGGAGAGGACGAGGAGGAAGAGGAGGAGGAAGAGAAGAACAAGAACAGGAAGGTATTTGATGATGATAAAGACGATGAAGATGAAGTGAAAGAACAAGAAGAACAAGAAAAAAAGGAGGTGAAAAAGATGAAGAACAAGAAAAAGAAGAACAAGAGCAAGAGGCAAAGGTATATGATGATAGTGAAGATGATGATGATGAAGTAGAACAACAAGAAGAACAAGAAGAAAGGGAAGAAAAAGAAATAGAGGAGGGAAAGAAGATGAAGAACAAGGACAAGAACAACAAGAACAAGAAGATGAAGAAAGAAAATAAAAAGGAAGAGTAGGAAAGACAATCAAAGGGAGATGACAGGTGTGTGTTGGGAGGAGGAAGAGGAAGAGAAGGAAGGAGGAGGAGGAGGAGGAAGGGGGCCGGGGGGAGCACGAAGGTATGGCAAACATGGGAATGGTGGAGGTGAGACAGACCCACGAAGAGACATGGAGAGCGAGAGAGAGAGAGAGCGAGAGCGAGAGAGAGAGAGAGAGAGAGAGAGAGAGAGAGAGAGAGAGAGAGAGAGAGAGAGAGAGAGAGAGAGAGAGAGAGAGAGAGAGAGAGAGAGAGAGAGAGAGAGAGAGAGAACAAAAAATGCAGATGAGAGGCGACAACCATAAGCCAGCGGAAATATTTGACCGAATAAACACATCAGGAGAACCAACTCGGCCCAGGGAAGCGAAGGAGGAAAAAAAACTGTATAAACCACGATAGAGAAAGTAAAAGAAATAAAGAAAAAGAAAGGAAAAACATGGAAGGACAAAATCAAACAAGAACGCAATATAAAACACATTAACGAACCCAGCCGACGGAAGGAAAAAACAATTGTATAAACCACGATAAAGTTAAAAAAAATAAATGAAAAGTAAGAAAAAGCAAGGAAGGACAAAATCAAACAAAAAAAAGCTATATAAAACACATTAACGAAAGGAGGAAGAAAGAGAAAGAAGCAAGCAGGGAAGGACTAAAAGGAATACTACAGGAAGGATGAGAATAAAGAGTAGATAAAAAGAAAAAGAAAATAAACATAAAATTGAGGGAAGACAAAAAAAAATGCAATACCGAGAACAAAAATCGAAAAACGAGGAAGAGATAACTAAAAAAAAAAGCAAATAAAAATATACTCGTTAACTACAATAATGAAAAAGGAGAAAACAAAGGATTGAAAAAAAGCAAGAAAGGACTAAAGAAAACAAAAATAAGTAAACAGAAAATGAAAGACCAGAAAAAAAACAGAATAAGAAAAGTGGAAAAGAAAAACATGAAGAAAACAACTAAAGAAAAAAAAGAAGCAAATTATAAAAAAATCCACGTAAAACAAAAACAGCAGAAAATAAAAGAAACAAAAGGAACTACAAGGAAAAGAAGTAACAATCCCCCCCCTCTCCCCATCCCCCTTACCCCCTCCCCCCGACACACCTAACCCCCCCTACCCACACACCAACTTCAACCCCGCTCCCCCCTTCCCCCCACCCACCCCGCACACAGACACCTCCCCCCCTCCCCCCTCCCCCTCCACGGCCGCGGGATGCCCAGAATATCACGGTGGAGGAGATGGGCGTAACGCGACACCCCGACATGACCAGAGGAACGCCGGAATGGCCCCAGGAATGGAAATACAGACAGACAAACGACGGGGAACTGAAGGACACCGCCAGATACATGGAGACAAGAACCCGCCTGGAGGAGGAGGAGGAGGAGGAGGAGGAGGAGGAGGGGAAGGAACAGAAGATGAAGGTGAGCAAGAGGAGGAAAGGTAGAGAGGAAGGTTAGGCGGAAGATCAAAAGGCTAACGAAAAGGAGCGAGAAAAGAAGAAAGGGAAGGAGGAGAAGAAAGAGGGAAGGAAAAGTGGGAAGGACAAGGGGAAGAAAAAGAATAAAGGAGACGATAAACACGTAGGACAAATGTAAGGAAGAGGAGGAGGAGGAGGAGGAGGAGGGGAAGGAACAGAAGATGAAGGTGAGCAAGAGGAGGAAAGGTAGAGAGGAAGGTTAGGCGGAAGATCAAAAGGCTAACGAAAAGGAGCGAGAAAAGAAGAAAGGGAAAGAGGAGGGAAAAGAAAGAGGGAAGGAAAAGTGGGAAGGAAAAGGGGGAAGAAAAAGAATAAAGGAGACGATAAACACGTAGGACAAATGTAAGGAAGAGGAGGAGGAGGAGGAGGAGGAGAAGGAAGAGAAGAAGAAGAAAGAGGGAAGGAAAAGGGGGAAGGAAAGGGGGAAGAAAAGGAATAAAGGAGATGATTAAGACGTAGGAGTAAGGAAAAGGAGGAGGAGGAGGAGGAGGAGAAAGATGAAGAAAAGGTGTCTGTTCACAACCTCACAACCACAAGAGTAACTACGAAACAAACTAATGTTTTGATTTCGTGTCTTTCTCTTCTAATGTTTTATTGAATTAACGAAAATAAAGATAAATAAACAAATAAACAATCAACAAAACAACAATACGGATAATAAATCTATACAATAAAAACATGTACGTACACACACACACACACACACACACACACACACACACACACACACACACGGTCATGTAAAATTCACCGCCGCTGTCATCTTCCTCTTGATCCCTTTTCTGCTTTTTCACAGTTTTTTCACACGCACACACGCCCCTCGAGACGCCCTTTCACGGACATAAAAGGTCAGTCACGGGGGTGGGGGTGGGGAGCGGGGGGTGGGTCTCTCTCTCTCTCTCTCTCTCTCTCTCTCTCTCTCTCTCTCTCTCTCTCTCTCTCTCTCTCATTCACAATAAC
>NC_066560.1:9358141-9370641 GCF_024679095.1 Eriocheir sinensis
AAAAGGAAGAAGGGAGACTGCAAGAGAGAGATCTAGGAAGGAAGCAGAAGAAGAAGAAGAAGAAGAAGAAGAAGAAGAAGAAGAAGAAGAAGAAGAAGAAGAAGAAGGATGGAATGGAGGAGTCAGAGAGGTAACTCGAATGGAAAAGAAGAGGAAAAGAAAATAGGCTGAATGAAGGAGAAGGAATAACCAGGGAGGAAGATGAGAAAAGAGAAAATAAAAGGAAAAAAGTAGACTGGAAGGAAAGAAAAGAAAAAGAAGAGTAGAGAGGAAAAAAAAAGAAAGGAGGGAGACTAAATAAATTAAGAAAGAGAAAATTAGGGACAAAGAGGAAGAAAGAAAAAAAAAGACCACTCCTGCATAACCATTCTCAAACACTAAACACAACCTCAACACCTTTCCACAATCACACAATCACTAATTACTCACAAACAGATAATATTAAAGTCTACCACCGAACACACACACACACACACACACACACACACACACACACACACACACACACACACACACACACACACACACACACGAAGAGATATAAACGAGATCATTCGAGGGGAGATAGACACATTGAGCAAAGGGGAGCAGCGAGGGAATAAGAAGAATGAGATCAAAATACAGGTAGCTAGGTAGGCAGGTAAAAGGTAGACAGAAAGATAGATAGAAAGACGGACAGGTGAGTTGGTATGTATGTACGTAGGTAGGTGGGTAAGAGGTTAGGAATGATGGCAGTTAAATTGATTATGTGTATTGTAAGTAGGTTGATTGCAGTAAAATAGATAGGAAAGTACGAGAGTAAGTAGAAAGGTAGTAGAGAGATTGGTTAGTAGGTATATATATTTTTTAATTTAACTGGAGTACCTGTAAGTAGAAGGATAGCCAGAAAGGTAAATAAATAAACAGACAGACAGATAGACAGACACACAGACAGACAGGTAGGTTGGTAGGTAGACAGGTAACGTAGATTTGCAAGACTCACATTACAAGCAACACAATATTCATTCATTTAACTGCAGAAAGTGTAAGTGGATGGTCAGTAACGTAAGTAGATCAACAGACAGACAGACAGGTAGGTAGGTAGACAGGTAACGTAGATTTGCAAGGCTCACGTTCAAGGCAACACAATTTTTCTTCCTCCTTTTTTTCCGTGGCTCCATTGTTAACCCTCGGGCCGCCACGCCACGCCACGCCGCGCCCCTCACGCCCTCACATTATGCGGGTAATTACTGCCTTGTGATGTAGTTTGTAGGGTCGTATGAGCTATTTCTATATCAATGTCCCCGTGCACGCCGCCTACCCCTCCTCCTCCTGATCCTCCTTCTCCTCCTTCCTCCGCTCCTTTTCCTCCTCCTCTTCCCCCTGGTCTGACTACTACTACTACTACTACTACTACTACTACTACTACTACTACTACTACTTCTACTTTTCCTCCTCCTCCTTCTCTTCTAGCTACTCCTTTTCCCCCTCCTTCTGCTACGCTTGTTCTGATTTCTACTCCTTTTTCTCCTCCTCCTCCTCCTCCTCCTCCTCCTCCTCCTCCTCCTCCTCTACAGCTGCTATCACACCTTCTCTTCCTCTCCCTTCTCTCCCTTCTCTTCCTACTCCTTTTCCACCCTCGATACCTTCTCCTCTAACTTCATGTAACTCTTCTTTCTCCCCTGATTTCCCTCCTCCTCCTCCTCCTCCTCCTCCTCTACCTGCTTCTTCTTCTTTTTATCTTGTTCCTCATGTTCATCCTCCTCTTCCCCCTCTTCTTTCAGTCAAATGCAAGTGATTCTCCTCCTCCTCCTCCTCCTCCTTTTCCTCCTCTTCCTCTTCTTCTTTCAGTCAAATGCAAGTGATCCTCCTCCTCCTTTTCTTCCTCTTCCTCTTCCTCTTTCTTCCTCACTTCTACTCATCTGACTTCCCATGCTTGCGTCTTCTCCTCTTCCTCCTCCTCCTCTTCTTCTTCTTCTTCTTCTTCTTCTTCTTCTTCTTCTTCTTCTTCTTCTTCCTCGTCCTCCTCTTCGTTCTCCATTTATTTTTTTTCAGGAGACATCAAATTCCTCCTCCTCCTCTTCTTCTTCTTCTTCTTCTTCTTCTTCTTCTTCTTCTTCTTCTTCTTCTTCTTCTTCTTCTTCCTCGTCCTCCTCTTTGTTCTCCATTTATTTTTTTCAGGATACATCAAATTCTTCCTCCTCCTCTTCAGCATCCACATTCACAAGACGCACTAAATAATTACGAACTTACTTAAGACAGAAAAGTAATTATTCCTATTAGTAAACGACTTGACGTACGACTTAGTAAAACCAGGATATAAAAAAAGACGCTCTAAACACTTCGATAACGCCACAACGTTGATTGATATAACGAAGAATCTGAACCAACAAATCGTTTTAATCGCTTCTGGATATATACAAAAAAGAAACGCCATTATGATGTAGAGAACACACACACACACACACACACACACACACACACACACACACACACATAATAATCAGCAAGTAATGGATGCGGGCGATAAATGCGACAAACAGGTAAATTATAGCGCCATTAATTCCCTGTTATGCTTTCCCAATTATTCCCTTCAATCCATTAACATGTTCATCCATTAGTCGATCTGTTAAGCTATCCGTCTATCAATCTATCCACCTGTCCATTCGTCTATCCATCCACTTCTCTATCTATCTATCGTTCTTGTTACTATTTCATCTAACTTTTTTTCTATATTTTTTTTCTCTCGATCGATTTAGTTAGCACGGACTTCTCACGACACACACACACACACACACACACACACACACACACACACACACACACACACACACACACACACACACACACAAATCTTACGAAAAAGGACAAGACCGAGGAAGAAAGAGCACCCTGGTGGTGGTGGTGGAGGTGATGGTGGATGGTTGGTGGAGGTAGGGGTGGTTTTGTGCCCCCAAGAACCAACACTAATGACGCTACTATCACCTCCAAAAAAGGATTCATCAACTCTCCAGATGAAATTAAGAAAGATCACAACCCACCTAATGAAAACATCCAGATCCCAGAGGCTGAGGGACCCTACCACCACGAGGGCGATAGAGGCGGAGAGAGCCAGCACAAAACAGATCGCCGCCGCTATGACCAGGGGGGCGCTTAGCACTGTCTTCCCGCGAGTTCGTAAAGGAGATCGGGTCCTCTGATAGGTAAGGTGATGGATTCTCAACTTCAGAAGGTCCCGGATGACAGGCCCCGAGCTGATAGTGATGGAGGATTGGGTGAGGATGGATAATGAGGAATGAGGAGGGAGACGAATGGGGAGGAAGGGCCGTGAAAAATGAGGGAGGGACGGAGGGAGGGAGGGAAGATAGTGTGGGAGATAAGCGTGGTTATAGATTGGAGATAAACGCGAACGGAGTGAGTGGGTGAAGGAGGAGGAGGTGGAGATGGAGGTTTAGGAGGAGGAGGAGGGAAAAGAGAATTGTAAGGAAGAAGAAGAAGAAGAAGAAGAAGAAGAAGAAGAAGAAGAAGAAGAAGAAGAAGAAGAAGAAGAAGAAGAAGAAGATGATGAAAATGAAAAAGAAGAAGAAGAACAACAACAACAACAACAACAACAACAAAAAGGAGGAGGAGGAGAAAAGAACGAAGAAAGAAAAAAGAAAGAAAAACACTCGCTAAAGTATTTCAAAACGTTAATAAGCACCGATAAAAAAAAAATATTAAAAGCAAAAACCAAAAACCGAAAAGGAAGCAAAAAAAGTTGAATTAAAAAATGGAAGTAAAATGAATGAGACTTTTGTTTTTGTTGTTTCTTCCTCTTCCTCCTCCTCCTCCTCCTCCTCCTCCTCCTGCCGGCATGAATACTCAGGTGCTTCTTACTCACTACCTTCCCACTCTCCCTTTTTAGGCTCAAGGATACTTTGCATGTTACCGTTCGCTGGGCACTGGACTTGAGCTTATTAGGTAAAGTCACATCCTTCACTACGTCAAGATTTTCATTAAAGAACAGAAGCAGATCCATTCATAATCTCTCCATTTGTTGTCTCTTTTTTTCAGATCCATTTTCTGTTCGCTCTTAGGTTCAAAAATCGTGTTCAAGACTGACCCTATTTTTTTTTCTGTTAATTCTACCTATATACTCCCTTAAGCACCATTTAGCACCTGTTCAGATCTCCTTCCCCCTTAGAACCACAGGTAGCAACCCTCCCAAGACTCTAGAACCCTTATCCACACCCCAGCACCTATCCACAGCGCCTAAAATCCCTCTTATCACCCTTGCACATCCCTTCCCCCAGCACCAACCCCAGGTACCCAGAACACCCCAGGAGAAGGAACCCTTACAACCAAAGACTAGCACCCTTATCCACACCCCAGAACCTATCTATAACCCCTAAAACCCCTAACCCTCCCCTCAGCATCCCTCCTTAACCCATCCCCCAGCACCATCGTCCCAGGAACCCAGAACGCCCCAGGAGCAGGAACCCGACAGACCATCGACTTGGTACGGAGACCTCGGAACACCACAACCTGAGTCACTGTGTGTATAGATTCCATAGCTGACTGGGCAGGACACGGAGGGGGGCGGGGAGGGAGGGAGGAGGGAGGGAAGGTAGGAGAGTAGGAGGGAGGGCAGGGAGGGAAGGGGCACGCGTCCACAAGCTGACGAAGTGCAAACTCTCCTACATACCAGTCGTGACATGTGTGTGCCGCCAATGCCCTCGTAGCAGTAATCTTCAGGCAGTTCTTGGTGCGACGCAGGGGAGGCCAGGGAGGGGAAGGGATGGAAAGGGGTGAGAAGGGGTGGGACGGTATAGCATGGATTGGGAAGGGATGGAAAGGGATGAGAAGGGATGGGATGGGATTGGAAGGGATGGGAAGATAAGTGTTGTGAAGGGATGGGAAAAGATGGGATGGGATGGGAAGGGATGGAAAGGGGTGAGAAGGGATGGGATTGCATGAGACGGGATGGGAAGGTAAGGGTTGTGAGGCGATGAGAAGGGATGTGAAGAGAATGGGTGCCATGGGATGGAATGGAAAGGAAGGGAAGGGTAGAGATATGAAGGGAAGGGAAAAAATCTTCAGGGAAAGGATGAGAAGGGATGGGATGAGATAGGAGATGGTGGGAAGGGAAGGGTACAGATGAAACGGGCAGAGGTGAAAACAGAAAGGGTAGGAAGGAAAGAGATGGGAAGAAGAGGGAAAGAAAGAGAAATGAAGAAAAGGTGAAGGGTAGGAACGGAAAGAAAATATAAATGAAGGAAGTGGTCATAAAGGGATGGGAAGAGGAGGAAAGGGAAGGGAAGAGAAGAGACAGAGAGAAATGTAAAAACAATCTATTAGGAGACAGAAAGAATGAATGGATGAAAAAAAGACAGGAATGAAACAGAAAAAGAAATGACACACACACACACACACACACACACACACACACACACACACACACACACACACACACACACACACAAAACCCTCACCCATTTTCACCTTCCATTACTTTTAACCCTTTTCTTTCTTCCCCTCTCCCCCCTTCCCCCCCCCCTCCTCCTCCTCCTCCAGCGTGAGACAAAGAGAGGTCGCCGTACGGAGTGATATCACGCTATACCCCTAGATAGGATCGGGCACCCTCGCCAAGTCCATGTGAGCTCTCGGGTTACCTTGCGTGAGAGATTACCTGTCAGAGGGGCCGGGACAAGGTGACGGGGAGAGGGGGGAGGAGGGGGGGAGAGGGGGTGGGGTATTGTGGGGCAGAATGGGTGGCTGGAAAGGTATGGTGAGGGTGAGGTTGAGGGGAAGGGGTTGTGGGGAGGGTGAGTGTGTGGGGGGTGAGGGGGGGGGATGTGGGGGTAGGGGAAGTGAGGGTGGTGTGTGTGTCTGTGTGTGTGTGTGTGTGTGTGTGTGTGTGTGTAATGGAATATAGAGTAGAGAAAAAAATAAAACAAACAAAACAAGGAAAGATAAAAGGAAACCAAGAAAGAAACAAAGAAAAAAATGAAAATGGATGAAGCAACTATAGATAAAATAAAATAAAATAAAAGCCATAATAAAACAAGGCAAAAAAATGACCAAACAACGAAAACTATAATAATAATGAAAAACAGGAACCAATATACTCAACACACACACACACACACACACACACACACACACACACACACACTGAACCCTCCACGCTCCCACACAAGCACATATACATACGATCCCCCTCCCACCCCCATCCCCCCCCCCATCCCCCCCACACACACACCGCACACACTCGCATCAAATAACATTAAACAACAAAACTGGAACACACGAGACTGGAAGCAGGAAGCGATAAACAACAAACATGAATATATCGACGCGGGAGCCTTATAGTCCATCCCCGCCCATCCCCGCCCATCACCGCCCCCATCACCGGCCACAGTCAGCATTCATTAGCGCTTCTTAACGAGACCAGCAGACGAATTACAGTTATTACACGATGACTGAACACCGTCTCGTCGATGCTAATAGTGAACAAGGCGAAAGTTACGGCTCCTGGTAAACTATGATAATGTTGAAGTGAGTGATATTAACTGCCTCCGTGTAGATTAATGTTGTTGTTATTGTATTGTTATTGTTATTACTACTACTGCTATTACCATATTCCTCATCCTCCTCCTCCTCCTCCTACTACTACTACTACTATTACTACTACCACTAATACTTATAATGCTAATAATTCGTTAATATTCGAGTCCAGTCGCAACCAGATATCGATTTTCTACCATCGCCGAGTGGTTGAAAATTACCCGCACGCTGTCCAGATCTTGCGTCAACCCTAACTTCAGCGACTTCGGCCAAGAGGAAAAGCACCGCGGGACATCATCGGCCAAGCAAGAGTCAGATAACACGGGAGTCACTCTAAATAAAATTCGCCCGCGCCACTACCGGGTGGAGCTGACTTGTAGATAAAAATAGAATAAAAATGTCTTACCACGTGATAGCTTGACACGCGCCGACACCACCACCTCCACCACCATCACCACTGCCTTGGTCACCCATCTCACACCCTTGCACAACACCACAACCGCCACTAGCAAAGGAGGAAGAGGAGGAGGAGAAGGAGGAGAAAAGAGGAAGAGGAGGACGTTTCATAACTCTTTATGTAACACTCGTCATTTTCAAGAAACAAACACACACACACACACACACACACACACACACACACACACACACACACACACACACACACACACACACACACACAGAAGGAAAAGGAGATGTACAGAGAGCACCACCACCACCCACACCACCACCACCACCACCACCACCACAACTACCACCACCTGTTCAACACCTCACCTGTAGGACAACGCTGATAATTAGGAGTACCTTTAACCCCTTCACCCTCTCCGTCAGGTGTTACGAACATGGGCGCAGCAGGAGCCAAGAGGAGAAGGAGAAGGAGGGAACACGAATGAACAAGGGAATATATGGAGGAAGGAAACTAAAGAGAAGGAAGAGGAGAAACACATGAGGTGAAAGAGGAAAAACAGGGAAAGAAGAACTATATGAGAAAGGGGAAGAAGAAGAGAGATAAGAGAAAGTAGGGGACACAGAGAGAAGGGAATAGAGACAACAGAAGATAAGACGAGAGGAGAAAGAAAAAATGCAACTAGGGACAAGAAAAGGAGATAGGGTAAGATGGAGACATTGAGGGAAAGTGAAGGTGAATGAGAAAGTGAGGAAGAGAAATACTAAAAGAGGAAGAATGAAAAATGAAGAAAAACACGGATTCGAGAAAACTGAAAAAAAAGGATAAAAAACACAAAAAGAAGAATTAGCAAAAGAGAAAGGTAGAGAAAATATGGAACTGGAAGGAAATTGGAGAAAAGGGAAAATTAGAGAAAGAAAGAAAGCAAATAAGGAAAAGAATTGATAGAAGAGAAAGTCAGACGGAGAAAAAAAAGGGAAATGGAGAAAGGGAAAAGTAGAGAAAAAAAAATGAAGAAAAAGAATACATAAAAGAAAAAGTAAACCGAAGGAAGGAGGTGGAAGGAAATAAGGAATAAGGGAATACAGAGAAAAATAAATAAATAAAGGAAGAAAAGAAGAGAGCCAGTAAAGGAGGAGCGATGGTTAAGGAAAAAGGAAGACAAGGACGAAGGAGGGAGATACATATCAGAACACACACACACACACACACACACACACACACACACACACACACACACACACACACACACATTCTCCCTCCACTCAGAACCGAAATAACAATGACTATAAAACGAAACCAAAAAAAAAAAAAACATTAAAACACATGCATACATTTTTAAACCCTTCCATTCTTAATAAATCTTAAAACAGAAAAAAAAACACTCCATCGACTTCTAAAACGGAGATAAAAGATGGAAAAGCGAATGATAAATGGAAGAAGAAGGGAAGAAAAACTAGATGAGAATGGAGGACAAAGAGGAGGAGGAGGAAGAGGAGAGAATGACGGAGAAAAAAGAGAGAAGTGAAAAAAGAATGATTGCAGGAAAAGGCGAGACAAGAGAAAAGAAAAAGGAAAATAAAACAAGGAAAAAGAAGTGCAGATACATAAAAGAGGATGAAGGAAGGAAAAGTATGTATAGCGAGAAAGGAAAGAACTGGTAAAAGAAGAATTAAGCGGAGGAGGATCATAAAGGAGAATATAGAAGAACTGGAGTAACAAGAGAAAGAAAAAAATAATAGAAGAGGAGGAAGAGGATGACAATGAAGAGTAGAAAAAAAAGGCAAAATAGAAGAAGTAACAGGAGGAAGAGGAGGAGGAGGAGGAGGAAAACAATAAAGAGTAGAGGAAAAGGCAAAATAGAGGAAGGAAAAATAGATGGAAGAGGAGGAGGAGGAAGAAGAGGAGGAAGAGAAATGGGGATGGGGGGAAGGTCCGTAACACGAGCCACCTTCACCTCCTCTTCCTTTTTCACATCCTCCTCCTCCTCCTCCTCCTCCTCCTCCTCCTCCTCTTCCTCCATCGCCGCCTGACGCAGAGGACAATAAGGAGCCATTGTTTGAGGCGACACTCGGCGCGGCGAAGACAGCTAGGCCAGCGAGGAGCCGTGTACCGCCCCCCGACGCCCGTGTACCGCCCTCATTAGAACACGTACACAAGTCTACTCCAACCCCGTAACACCTAAGCACTGCCCTCATTATTACAGGTACACAAAATTACAGGTACATAACACTACTCGAGTCACCCCAACACCTATGCACCGTCAACATTACAGCAGGTACGCCTTATACAGGTAGACATAATTACAGGTACTCAATACTTTAACACCTGCCCCCCAACACCTGTGCACCGTCCTAATTACTACAGGTACGCCTTAATACAGGTACGCATCATCACAGGTAAGCAATACAACTCCAGCAGCGCCCAATCCTCTTCACCGCCCTGACCTGCCTTGAAGATGCTGCTGGGTTGTCTTAGTATCGGATTCTAAGATTAAAGATTGGGTTCCTGTGTTTTTTTTTCTCTCTCTTTCAATTGGATCAGTTTCTTAAGAATGTCACTGTTCTTGAAGGTAATGATCAAATGGGAGTTATTTTTTATTGTCGTTGTTTACTGATGTTTCTTGTTCTTTCTATTATTATTATTATTATTATTATTATTATTATTATTATTATTATTATTATTACTATCATTATTATTTTTATCACCAGTATCATTATCATCTTAATTGTCATCATTCTTCCAAGTCGACGGTTTAGCATTTCTCAGGTAAGAATCCAGGTGACATTCCTCCTCCTCCTCCTCTTCTTCCTCCTCCTCCTCCTCTCCTTCACCCACCTCCCACGGCCCCCAACACGAACCTCCCCTGCCCCTCTATGCCCCATGCTCTCCCCAAGTCACTCCTCTACCCCTCTACAGCTCTCTAAACACCCCACTTCAGCTACTCCCCTGCCCCTCTATAGCCCCCTGCTCACCCCAAGTCACTCCCCTACCGCTCCATAGCTCTCTAAACACCCCACCCCAGCCACTCCCCCGCCCTCCCCCGCCCCTCCCCAGCATCCAATCGTCCACATTTTTAACACATACTGACGACATTCCCCATCCGCCAGCACCGCCGCTACCTGTGTGAATCCCCATTACTCTCCCCACCACACCCTCCCCCTCCCCTCCCCTTCCTCCCCATTACCCTGGAACCACTCCCCTCCCCACCCCCGCCACGGCCTATTTTACTCTCCCTCTACTCAGACTTTGCTTTCTCTCCCCATCAATTCTTTAATATTGCCTCCCTCCCCACTTCACATGCGTACCCTCCCCTTCCTCCCCACCATCCTGAAACCCCCCTTACCTCCCCCCACACCCTTCTTACCACACTTTCTTACTCCCCTCTGCTCAGTTAGACTTCGCTTTCTCTCCCCATCACTTCTTTAATATGTTCTTCCTCCCCACTTCACATCCACACTCTCCCCTTCCTCCCCACCACTTTGATCCCCCCTTCACCCCCACACATCCTGGTTATTCTCATTCACATACTCCTTTACTCCTAACTACAGAATCCGATTTTATTTTCTCTCCCCACTTCTTTAATATTCTTCTCCTCCCCACTTTACACCCACACCCTACTCTCTCCCTATCACATAAACACCCCATTTTATCTACCTGACACATTCTTATACTCCCGATCACAAAGTCAGACATTATTTTCTTCTCTCCCCATAACTTTTATAATATTTTCTTCCTCCCTACTTTACACTCACTTCCTCCCCTCTCTCCCCTCTCCCCTCTCTCCCCATCACACGCACAAGCCCTTTTTTTTTACTTTCCAAACACTTTCTTTAACTTTTTTATAACTTTTTCCTACCTAAGACACAGAATTTGCTTCCCTCCTTGTCCCAACCTAGACCATACTTGCTTTTCTCTTTATACTCTTAGTGAAGTGAATGAAGAGGGTGAGTGATATAAGGTTGCTGGTACTGGGCAAAGGTATAACGCACACACACACACGCACACACACACACACACAAACGCACACACACACACACACACACACACACACACACACACACACACACACACACACGGCAGATGACCCCAATAAACAAGACAAAAGCCAAATTAAATATTATCCACAGCAACGGCATCAGACTTCCCCCTTTGTTCGTTAACGGTGCAAAACAGCAAATTATGATAACACCGAATGAGAGATGAGGAAAGGAAGGGATGCGCGAGACAGTGCTTTTGTCTGGCAACGATGATGACGACGATGACGAGGATGAGGGTGGTGGTAATGATGACAAGTACCCCGCCCCCCCTCTTTGTTAGTTAGCGGAATAAAAGCACGGTCGGCCGGGTAAATGCATCGTAAAATATGAAACGAGCATCGTGACAAATAAATATACGTATAGTTGTTGTTTTAATGAGGTGACGCAAGTTGTAATGGGGCCTTCGCTTCCTGCTTCTGAATGAGGGGGAAGAGGAGGAGGTGGAAAAAAGGAGAGAGAGAAAGAGAGAGAGAGCAGGTGGTGTGCTTGTTGTTGTTGTTTTTGTTGTTGTTGTTGTTATTATCGTTGTTGTTGTTGTTATTACCGTTGTTGGTCTTCTTCTATTTTAACTTCTTCTTTTTCTATTCCTACTTCTTTTTCTTTTCTTCCTCTTCTTCTCCTTCCTCTTCTTCTTCTTCCTCTTCTTTTTCCTTTTCTTCTTCTTCTTGCTGCTGTTCTATTTTCTTCTTTTCTACATCATCACCATCAGTATCTTTTTCTTCATTTTCTTCTTAGTGAAGGTGATGCTTTTATTGACCTTGTTGCTGTTGTTTTACGTTGTTTCTCCTTATATTGTTTTTTGTTGTTTTGTTGTTGTTATCTCTAGGGTTTGATTTAGGAGGAGGTACTGTCTGTTTAAGATCATCCCAACATTCTTTGCTTTCTCTCTCTCGACAAGCCGTATTCTCACAAGTCAATCCGAGCGCCAATCAGTCTGTAGTATCCTTCCTTTTCTTATCATATCTCCTTTTTATCATACCTCAGCTAACAAGGAGTTCAAGACGTATTAAGATCAACCCAACACTCTTTGCTCTCTCTCTGTCTCTCTCTCGACAAGCCGTTTTCTCACAAGTCAATCCGAGGGCCAGTCAGTCTGTAGTATCCTTCCTTTTCTTATCATATCTCCTTTTTATCATACCTCAGCTAACAAGGAGTTCAAGACGTATTAAGATCAAGCCAACATCCTTTGCTCTCTCTCTCGACAAGCCGTTTTCTCACAAGTCAATCCGGGAGGCAGTCAGTCCGTGCAGGTGACCTCGGACAGACAGGTGGACAGGCGGGCAGGTGAGGCGCGGGGCCCACCTGCCTGCTATCACGGGGCGTCTGGCAGGACAAAGCGGGGGCACGGCAAACACTGATGACCTTGAGGGACGCCGATCATACTCCTCCTCCTCCTCCTCCTCCTCCTGGTTATTCTCCTTCTTCTCATTCTCTTTCTCCACTTTTTGTTCCTTTCTTTTCTTTTCTTTTTCTTTTTTTTTTTTTGCTTCGTCTGTATATTTCTTCTTTTCTTTGTCATTTTTTTCCAC